>NW_020200699.1:35454-36641 GCF_001531365.2 Cynara cardunculus var. scolymus | reverse complement strand
TTTTTTCATTATTTTACCACATTAACCAATTTTATAGGTTATAAGGATGTATCTAACAAGTTTTAGAAAGTTCAAGGAGTTATTTAACAGGTTTTAAAATGTCCAACGATTTATTTGTTCCAAAAAATTATTCAAATAATTAATCATTCCAAACATTAAAGTTAATTGAGTTTTTTTAGACTTTTCCATTTTTTTAATTTGTTTGGTTTACCTGTTACCCAGGTTACAAGTTATATTTTTAAAGAATGATGACCTATTTAACAGGTTTAAGAAAGTTTAAGAATTTATTTAACAAGTTTTCAAAAGTCCAATGATTTATTTGTTCCAAAAAATAATTCAAGGACTTAATCAATCAAAACACTAAAGTTAATAGGGTTTTATTGGACTTTTCCCTATTATATTTAATATTTTGTTGAAATTTATTTATCTTTAAATCTTTTCGCAAACCCCCACCCCCCAAAACAACATATTTCTTCCCCATCTTGCCCTAAATCCCTAATTCCATCTACAGGTACATATAACACATTCACACTCGATACACACAGTGATAACCATCTATTGGCTCTCTCATTATCATGTTTGTTGCAAGAATCTCACGTACTTTGTTTTGATGCAAGTTTGACATCGACAGTAATCATGCTGGACACACATGCACTGGTTCATGATTTCTTAAACAAGCTTAAAAGACGGTAAGTGCTAATTACTCGTTTGTTTTATTTGACTTACTGTTTATTGTTACTATATTTAATGTGTTAATTGTATGATGGGCAGTAAGATTGAGGGTTCAAAGGGCACAGCCAAGCTGACTGCAGAGCTTCTCCGTACTGTGATATCGCAGCAGCGTATTCCCAACACAAACCAAGCTGGGGCTCTTGTTGATGCCATTAAGGCTATTGGAGAGCAGCTTGTTGCTGCTAATCCTGTGGGTTAGTTTGTTTTGCAGAGTATTGTCAAATAATCTGATGATTGTTGTGTTGAGGAACATGTGGACTCCAGTGTCAAATCAAATGCTGTTGATGAAATATATATAAAAGGAGAGACTTGAGATCATGTCAGACCCGCCTCTTATGTGAGACCATTTTTAGACTTGAAACTTCACAGGAAAACACCGTGAAGGTTCATTTAAGTGTAAACATGTGGTCTCACGAAAATAGGCAGCTGGTCTCACGTGAACACAACCCTACATA
>NW_020200699.1:24377-35257 GCF_001531365.2 Cynara cardunculus var. scolymus | reverse complement strand
ATATATATATATATATATATATATATAAACTTCGAGGTTTCAGCTAGTGTATGTGGCATTTAAGGTAATTGGGAAGGTGGAAACTGTGACCTAGGTTTATATATAGCTATGCATACAGCCACTGCCAAGGCAAGGCCACTTTCTTGTAAGAAATAAGAATAACATGTTTCAGAAAATGACACAATCATGCTTCAGTGTTGTATGTTTCAACTTCTTAAATGCACCAACTTTTTTTAACTTTTCGTTGAAGAAAGAAGTTAATAAGCTTGGAGGGTCTATACAACTAGATGCTTTTGTCTTTTTTGCTATTTTTATCTTAAGTTCGGTTTACACATAGTTTTGGGCGAAAGCTTGTGGTTATACATGTACAAGCAGTCATGCACATATGTTTTTTTGTGTATGGGAATAGGATTAAATAATTACTCCACTATAATGCTTCTATTAATAAAATTGTTCCAGAGCTCTTTTGCTTTCACTTTTGTGGAAATGGGAAGATTTTTTTGATGGAGATTATGATATGCTTATAGTATGATAAGAATATTTCACCCTTAACTAATTTGTCAATCAAAATTGTCAATTTCTTACAATTGTTGCTTGTCTTATGCGGTGAAATGATTTGAATGTGAAACAGTGAAAGCATAAACAGGTGTAAAAAATTCTAACCAAATAGGACCTTTGGTAATTTTTTACATATGAATGGGATGAATCAGTGCTGTTGCTTTAGTTTCTCATATAATGGACGTTTGTTTCTTGTGTTATTTAATTTTCCTTTTGAAATGGGTTCCAGAACTTGCTGTTGGCAATGTTGTGAGGCGTGTTCTACATATCATTAGGGAAGAGGATCTTTCTCTCATGACATCTGCTATTGGTGGGCCGAGCTTATCAGTCATTAGTGATGATGAAAACGATGTTGATCGAGATGATTACCCAGTTCTATCAGCTGCTGCTGTTGCTGCTTCTGCTAGAAATGCTTTGAGAGCTCCATCCTTGCAGACCCTTCTAGAGGATATGTCTCATTCTGCAGCTGTTCATCACTCTTCCTCTTCTGTAGATGATTCTGAAGAAAAGACCAAATGTTAGTTCTTGGCAACCTTCAATGTAGAAACTCTCTTTTGTCTGATGTATGGAGTTGGTAGCATTTATTTCTTCATTAAATTGCTTTAGCTGTAACTTGTTCATGACTGTTATTTTAATACACTACAGCTACTGATAAAAATTCAAGGAGTCGAAAGCTAAAGCATAATGTTATCGAGACTGTCAATGAACTTATACAAGATATTGCTGCCTGTCATGAACAGATTGCTGAGCAAGCAGTTGAGCATATTCATCATAAGTATTCTTTCTGAACACTTACTAAAAAGTTATATTGTTAGGAATATATGTATGTTCTATCACTCTTATGTACAACTTGCTAATATTGGATTCTATTACTTGAACAATAAATTTAATCCAAGTAGTCTGGTACTCTGGTCAAATTCTGTTAATCTACTAGTCAGTATGAAGGACATATTCTTCTAGAAAATTGAGATTGTGTTCCTTGTGTTCTATAATACGTGATCCTGCTAGAAACACTAGGCATTTTGAGTGCTGAAAATCATCAAACATACACACTCACACACTAACCGTAGATATTGAATTATCACACAAGGCAATTGAAGTACAAGGGGTCCACTTCCTAAGAAAAACATGACGACAAATGAAAAAGAGAAAACTGGGTTGCATTAAATCATTGTATAAGGCAATAAGGGGGTGTGTGGTTCGCATAATGGAATTTGGTGGAATTGGAATCCATTAAAGCCATTTAAGGAATTTGACTTTGAAGGAATTAGAATGGAATTTGACAACGCGTTTGGTTCGATGGAATTAGAATGGAATCTCTCAAAAGAATTGGAATCTCCATCTTTGTTTGAAGGGAGGGTGGGGTGGTAGCTGTGATGATGACAATAATGGCCTGGTGGCAGGGGGTGGGGTCGAACCTGTGCCTACCCTCCTGCTCCCACCCCACTGACCACTATGGCACTATTGTCGTCGTCACAACTTTCACCCCGGATCCGCCCCGCCCATGCCCCACCACCAATACCACCAGACCACTATTGTCGTCATCATAGCCCCCACCCCACCCCACCGATCACCATACCGCACTACTGTCGTCGTCAGAACTACCGCCCCCAAACCCTGGCCCCAAACCCTACCCGCCTCGGCCCCCAGGAGGTGGTAGCTGTGATGATGACAATATTGGTCGATGGGGTGGGGTTGGTCGGTTTGGTGCTCGCCACCACCCCACTTATGCCAAGGAATGATGAATACTTTAATTTCTGGAATTCAATGGAATTGAAAGTATTCCTATATTTTCATTATGTGAACCAAACATAGGATTTGGAATTTGGTCAAAGGAATTATCCATTCCAATTCCTTCAAAATCCATGAACGAAACACCCCCTAGGGTCTTAATTTTTCTTTGCCTGGTGTAGGGTTCATGACCTTTTAGATCTGCCCCTTTAGCACATTAGAATTTCATGTTTTTTCGTAACTGACGATCATGGGACGATGCTTGTATAATACATGCAATTGCAGTTTGCAAGACATATCAACCATCCTTGACTATGTCTGGTGTTTCTCATCTGCTAGTTGATATATACATAATTTCATCTACCTGATAACATCAGAAATTGTTCGCAGTGAGATTATATTGACCTTAGGAAGTTCGAGAACTGTCATTGAATTTCTTTGTGCTGCAAAGGAGAAGAAGAGATCATTTCGGGTGTTTGTAGCAGAGGGCGCTCCAAGGTCTGTGCATGTGTGTATGCTATTTTTTTTAGACTTGTTAAGGAAGTGGCAAATTTAATTGTCCACATCACCTTTTTTGGTCAATGCACTCTTTTCATGTTATTTCTCAAATAGATATGAAGGACATATTCTTGCAAAGGAATTGATAGGCAGGGGACTACAAACAACAGTAATTACCGATTCTGCTGTATTTGCCATGATTTCTCGTGTGAACATGGTATGTGATGAAATCAGTTGCTTATTTCATGACTATCAAATCATCTCCTTCCTTGAGTCTGATTGAAATTGTTGATAGGTTATTGTTGGGGCTCATGCTGTCATGGCAAATGGTGGAGTGATTGCACCTGTTGGATTAAATATGGTTGCACTAGCAGCTCAAAGGCATGCTGTCCCTTTTGTTGTTCTTGCTGGCATTCATAAGGTAAGCATATAACTATGCATCATAATAGTTTTAGTTCTTCTGTGGGTTTGGCACATTACAATTCTTGTATGAGCAGGGCATGTATCCTTCGTGCTATTGTGTTTGTGTCGTCCTTGTTGTGTTTGCATCTTCTGTTCATTTTTCCTTCACCTTTCAAATAAAGAGAACAGGGCCATGCATCTTTATCCACTGGTGGGTTTAAAAATTTCAGAGTAAACCCATAATATTATAATGCAGTTGCAAGTGAAACATTGAAATTGTTAAACTGGGTATTTCGTTTTTAAAATTTCAAAACAAAACCTTTCATTAAGACTCCCTCTGTTTCGATCCTGTTTCCACCCTAGAATGATTACAAATATATCTCTATTATGACCTTGATATTCATTGGGGAAGTTAGAATACAATAAATAGAGGGGACAAAAATGTGAAGTGAGAACTGAAAGTTGAAATAACTTTTTATTTGATGGCGGGGGCATATATCTGGAGGATAATATATGGACTTGGTATTCAGTGTCTTACTTGGTCACTTTCATGTCCTGGTTAGTGTGGCAAGTCGAACAGAGCACATATTTTGGGATTGGGGAATACTTGATCAGTAGGTAATACATTTTATGTTTTCATAATTGTAATGTAATAACTTGATAAGAATAATAGATAATCAAGCATAATATGTATTCTATTTATTAAAACAAGGTAAACATCATCTTGAATAGCTAAAGTTGGTGAGCCAAGAGATCAATCTAATATCTGCTTTAAGCCATAAGTTTAAAATTTTAGTAACTAATTCCATAATTGAAATCGTGAAACTATATATCATGTTTCATCTTGTATCCCTAAATGTAATTTTCAAACAAGTTTATATATTCTCAGTTACTTACACCATTCATCATATTATCTTTGGATTCTCTCATAAAATTTGAAGTTTATAGAACAATAAACTATATTGTTCAATATAAGCTCTCTATTAGATAAAACAAGAACAATCAAGTATGAATTTTGTATAAAGTCTACCTCATGCACTGTGTTTTCATGTATCTGGGATATCTTGTTTGATACTGTAGCTTCCATCACCTAAATATCAACTTCCCAGGAGACGAGGGATCTTATAGTTCCTCTCTTAATGCAATAATATATGATCTGATTGAACATGCTTGTTCTCTCTACAGCTCTACTGAGGGCTTTTTTAAAGTATATAATATTTAATATATGGCAAAACTCACATACACTCCCCACCTTGGTGAGGCTTGAATCCTTGACCTCCAGGAAGGTTGGGTTATTGGGTACCGCTGCAATGGCCCTTTGGTGAAAGGGGTTTGTTCTAGTCACATTAGCAACTAATGGCAAGCATTTACAACAAATTGGCAACTTATATTCAATTGTTTAACTGTGTTTGGGCTTCATGACAGTTGTGTCCCCTGTATCCTCACAAACCAGAGGTTTTATTAAATGAACTGAGGGCCCCATCTGAGTTACTGGATTTCGGAGAGTTCTCGAACTGCATGGATTCCAGTACAGGCACTGGTTTCCCCCTTCTTCATGTTGCAAATCCTGCATTCGACTATGTGCCGCCAAAGCTCGTCAGCCTATTTATTACTGACAAGTAAGTTCACTATATTTCAAGAATGGCATGGGGTTAAAGTATTAATGTTCAGATTTTCGTTTTTGTCATTCAACTAGGCATTTCTCTAGTTGCAATGTTTAACCCCAGAACCGAAGTATTCCTAATCGATATCTGTGAATTCCCGACATTTTGTGGTTTGTATACAACACAATGTGAACTCACTTGCCATTAAGGGTGTGTTTGGTACATTGGATAGGACAAGACAAAACTGGAATCCCTGTTCCGTGTTTGGCAGAACTTTAATGTGGAACAAACAGGAACAGAGTGGAACAAGCCTGTTCCATCCCCACTCCATGGAACAAGGTGGAACAAACCTATATTTTACCAATATAACCTCAAAATAAAACCTAATTCTTTTAAAAACATAAAAGACACATCACTCTTTACATATTATTCGTTCTTTACATTTTATTTATTTTGTTTTATGTTCTTTAAACTTTCACTTTACCGTCCTCAAAATAATGTTTTTATACGTTTTCTATATTTTGATTAATTTATTAAATATTGAGAATAATTGGAAACTACATGAGCCTTTTATTATGGTGACATTTTAATCATTTTGATGGAACTTTCTAATGATATATTTTGTTATAAAAAAATATATTTTTTATTATAATTTAATAAATTACATAAATTAAGAAAAAAAATACAAAACATATAAATAATTTATTAGGGGTAAATTGGTAATTTTACTAGTTCTGTCCTGTCCAGTTATGTCTTTCCAAATGCTGAACAATTGTCTAGTACTCTTACCAAACGTTGAACAATTGTTCTGTCCTGCCTTGTTCTATCCTATCTTGTCTGGATAATTGATACCAAACACATCCTAATATAATACCAGCGCTTACTACTCTACTTATCATTTTCATCGTTGGGTACTATTTACATTCAATCACATACTTTGTCCTGCTAAAGTTCTTCTGTACTTCCCATGTTGTTACCTTGATGTCCCTGATTGATGTATATTCAACCAATCTCATCTCTTTGCAGTGGAGGGCACAACCCATCATACATGTATCGGCTCATTGCAGATTATTACTCCGCTGATGATTTGGTCTTACAACGGAAGCCTGCTTCTTGATATTGCTTTATCCATGTCATTTTTTCATTCATGATGAGTAAGCCATCCTGTGCTTTAAGTAGTCTCTTGACAATGTATGGATAGAATATGTGGTTGGCCTTCCATAATTACACACACTTCCAATGTCATATGTGCAAAGGCTCAAACTGGGTATTAGGATAAACATTAGGACTTCAATTTTTTCTTAGGACTTTTCCTGGCTGTTCTATAACACCCTAGTTTCTATATATTTTAGATTTCGGTGTTTTAAAAGTATTATGATCAAATCAAGTGCACTAAAAAGGCACCTGCAACATTAACATCTTTAAATCATCATATCTTAAATGACAAGTAGCTTACAACGCAAAGCATGAGAAATCAAACCTAAATACTTGACAAAGCAAGCTTGTTATGAGTTGTTAAGGCTAGAAGCATGTGTTGGCAAAATTCAAGCAAGTCTACTAAGCATGACAAAGCAAGCAAGTTGAGTTGTAAGGCTAGAAGTATGTGTTGGCAAAATTATTGATGACAAAGTAAGTCTAGTAAGCAAGACAAAACAAGCTAGTTATGAGTTATTGATGACAAAGCAAGTCTGGTAAGTATGACTATTAAAAGCTAGAAGCATGAGGTGTCAAGCTTGGGGAGTTAAAACTCTCATAAGAGTACAACCATGAGAACAAGAAGAAGAAGTAGGTAATGCATTGTAATTACCTATAAATAGTGGTTGAAATGAAACCATTGTTTCCATACCAGAGTAAGAAATTACTCTCGGTATAATACCAAGTTCGAAGTAAAAAATCAAAAGAAAAGGTAGGTGCAAAACAAGGTGAGTACGTTATGAGATTTACCGAGATACATATATGCTATATAAATGTATTTTATGCGTTATGAAGAATTTGAAAAGGTGTTTTGGCATGTTTGTTCTACATGAAATGAGGATATGTTTATATAGCCAAGATATATGCATTTTATATGTGTTTTACACATAAGGCATGAAAGTTTTATGCATGTTACGTATTACCATAAATATCCAACATACGAGATATAGAATGAAGGGATGCCTTGCAAAAGGACCTTAGGGGGCAGCCTTTATGGACCCCGGGTTTAGCAAACCTCGAGGTTACATGTCGCAAGTGAGATCTCAAAAGAGTATTTTTATGCATGATAAAGAGTTTTGGTGAATTATTATTCACAAATTGATAAGTATTATGAAAATTGTTCATTCATGAAACCATAACTACTCATTGAAGCTTAAAGCTTACGTGTCTCATGTATGTATCTCAGGGAAGGAGTAAAGAGGGATAGCGTGGAGATGTACTATTCTAATCAATAGCAAATTTTGTTATATTATAAGTTATCGAGTTACATTTCCATTGATGTTTCAACTCTGATGTAATAGCAAGATACGAGAGAAAAAACGTTAGATTTAGTTCGCATACAAGATTTAGTAGTATCAAAAGAAGTAACGGCATCCATATAGGATTTGAGGCGTTACATGTTCAACCGCAGTTGACAGTTTTAACCAGCCTAATGAAGACCCTCAAGCAGGCTGAGTGTTTTAGATGGTTGTTTTTTTTGCTAATTGGCACCTATTTCACACAGACGACGTGAATAACTGCTAATCATTGTATAGGCTGACAACCACGAGACATATGGCCCTAAGTTTTGAAAACTTTGAATTTAAGTTACAGAAACAGTGTCTTTGCAGAAATCTAGAGAAGCTGCATACGAAGATTTGTCTTAAAAAATCCTCTCAAGATGTGGAACCTGCATTGAATTTTCGATCTCAAAATGCTTCTTATTACAGGTACATCTTTTCTGCAGCCTTTCGTCATTTGGTTGCACCATTGCAGTTGTACTGTCCTTTAAAAAACCAATGGTATCTATCATCTAGATTTATGTTTGCAAAACCAGGTTTTAATTTACTTCTCATTTATAATGAATCTAATAGTAGCAGATTCTGCCATTTGCTTGTGATTGGATGTATCTGATTTCAAATCATTTAGTTTTTGTTTTGCAAGCTGAGGTCTTCATGGAAAGAGCCTCTTTACCTTTTGAGGCAGAAGCAAGATCTGCATACATCCTACTGTAGACCCTACATCTGTGTGGAATTAACTGGGTTTTTATGGTTTGATTTGGTTTACAAGCCTCTTTGCAAAGTGTTACAGGGTCCTACAGACAATTGCACAATGTGTTGAACCAGATCTATATCTTCAGTTTGTTTATTTTGATCAAAGAAACATGTGAGGCACCTTTCAAATTTACCAAATTTGCCCCAATATATATTGCTACTTCTAGAATTTAACATTATTTCATCATGTATGATGGGTACACTTTTTGTTGCTTGATATTAATCCGGAAACGTTATTCGTGCATGTCAAATGTATCGGCACCAAGGACGCTTGTTTATTTTTAGAATCTATTCTATAAACGTTTGCCGATGTCTTGTTTTAGTTGTAGTCGTGGTCTATAGGGTCCAAGTACGTAACTATGGCATTATTGAAAGTCATGTTTGGTTGTTTATAAGGTGGTTTAGAGCCTCTTTCAATGAGAACTGCAAATATTTTGAGAACCATCGAACTATGTTTTAGCGTATATATTCATTCTCAGTGACACAATACAAAATATTCATTGATGAAATTATACATACCTTGATGAAATTTGTATGATATATACATATTAATGAATTTACACTATAAAATTAGTTCATTGGTTTTCAAATTATTTGCGGTTCTCAAATGGACCCTCCGTAGTCCCCGCTTGGTTTATACGTACTGCAAGTAATATTTCAATAAGCCAATGGATTTTTTCCTTCCAATTTCACCGTTTATAATTTTCAACTAATTTACAGTATGTTTTTTTAGATTATTTTATATTGTCATTTAGTTTATCAGCTATTTTTATGTTGATATTCTAGTCAGATTTGTAAATTTATAAGCTAAAAGTTGTAGCTTATCAACAACTCCATCATGGTTTCAAATTGGGTCTGAAGTTATTACGTCAACATAATGCTTTCAACTTTGGGACGTTTGGTGGTTCGATGATATACAAAGTGAATTCAAACCCACGTAGTTGCATGTTGCTTGTTCGATCTCACATGGCCATTAGATTTAGAAACCCACATGCATATTGATATTCACGGAAAAGCCTTGCAATTTATAGGGTTTACTTTGATTGTCAGAAACTCAATAAAAGCTAATTAAACAAAAAAGAAAAAGAAAAAGAAAAAATGGGAGAGTTAAATGCAATTTACATATTGTTAAATGCATTTCTGCCTACCAATTTTTGTTTTACATATATTAATATCAAAACTTACTTTATATATTTTAATGTATGATTTGATTTAAAAAAAATAAAAAATTACAGATTAGCCAAAGAAAAACGATGGGTAGCAGACAAATGAGTACTAAAACGCAGAGCGGTGGGTTGGAAAGTTGCAGACAATGGATTCATATCCACCACATACCACCTCCTCTACACATTATGCTTTTAACTTTTTTCATCATTAAATAATTGTTTTATTTTTATTTTTTTATTTAAGACCGTCCCTTAGCATATTAAATCCGAAAATTTTGGTGCCCAAATTTACATGTGTTTAGGTCTTTTTATCGACCTATGTAAAACTATAGCCGGAGTTATTAAAGTTCAAACCATTAATTGTTTGGTTTTATTCAAATCATTAATGGTTAAACTTTAGTTTCAAATTGTTAATCGTTTTAGGTTTAACCCATTTTGTTCTTAACATATATTGTCTGTTATCTTATTTATGCAATGTAATCAAACATTCTTGATGTAACAGAGCCTCCAAAAAAATAAAAACGTCGATATTCTTATTTATTAGTATTAGTATCAGTATCATAATTCAAATCAGCAACTTTAATAAGTTTTTATTATCTTGTTTTTTTATTAAAACTATTGATAATTTTACAAAAATTATATGTATTTTGAAAAGTAAAGAATATAAAGCAGACAAGCATGTGTGTTTCAGTTTCGGTGTGTAGGTGAAGTGGTATATTGAGTTGTCAATTCACATTTCTCCTAATGCCAAAATCCAAAGTTATATATATATATATATATATATATATATATATAATTAACCTAGATATCCAACCCGTTATACGAGCCGACTAATTCCAGAACGACCACCTGCTTTGCAGATAACCCAAAATAACCGCATTTGAACCTCCGTGGCCACAAGGAAATTTGTATAACCCTTGTGTTTTGTATCTGAATAAGATCATTTCATCCTTTTACCAAATGAGTTGCACGTTAAAAAAGAGAAAATAAAGTGTTGATGTTGTGGTTCTAAAAGAGGATATCACGTATTTTATTTTATTGTACCTTGGGTGTGATTGATTATTTAAAAATTAATAAATCTAAAAACAGTAATAGAAATCTTTTTGTTTGTTTTTTTTAAAATATTCTGATGAATAATTAAATAATATCATTAAAATACAAGATTGATCATGATACTATTTTCATAATATTCACTAATATATTAATTATTAGAAAAGCAGATGGGAATAGAAGTATTTTTATTTAATTTACAATTAGATTTGTGAGTAGAAAAGAAAATGGGTTTGTTTATAATTTATAAATTAAAAAAAGTAGTAAATAATTATTAATTAGAGAATAAAAATTGTCTATATAAACACCCTCATATTCCATCTATCTATCACATCTCTCTCTCTCTCTCTCTCTACACACACACACCACACAGTATTTCTTTAGTTTTAGAGGTGAAGAAGATGAGACCTTCCATGAAGCTGTTTGCAACAGTGTTGCTTCTTGTCATGTGTCTGATGGCAAATGGTATATAAATCAACTATCCCTTACTTACTTACTTACTTACTATGTGTGTGTGTATATATATATATATATATATATATATATATATATAATATGTGGGTTGTGTACAGAAATGGTGGTGGAAGGGAGGACTTGCGAGTCGCAGAGTCATAAGTTCAAAGGGACGTGTGTGAGCGATAGCA
>NW_020200699.1:20250-23310 GCF_001531365.2 Cynara cardunculus var. scolymus | reverse complement strand
TTTCATTAATTTAACATTTATATTGATATACTTTTTCATTAATTTATATATATCTATACTATCTTATAAAGCAAATTTAGCAAAAGTCTTAAAATATTAAATGACCAAAATACTCTTTATACATTTTTTCACCTTTTCACCTCCTTCTCTCCTCACATCCACTCACCCTCTCACAACCGATTATTTTTAAAATTATAATTTTAAATTTACACTTTATACTCCTATAATTAGTTAATTATTTTACTTTACGTCATTTACTTTTAATTCATTTTAAACCTTTATTGAATTAATATATATAATCGTATATCAATTAAAACATGTTTAAAAAATACATTTTTATTTTAACAAGTTACACCATTATAATCGTCTCTTTAATACCTTCGAAATGAGTCCAATATTGAATAGTTTTTTACTTAATTATATTATTATATATCTATACTATCTTATAAAGCAAATTTAGCAAAAGTCTTAAAGTCTTAAAATACTAAATGACCAAAATACCCTTTATACACTTTTTCACCTTTTCACCCCTCCTCTACTCACATCCACTCACCCTCTCACAACTGATTTTTTTTAAATTATAATTTTAAATTTACACTTATACCCCTATAATTAGTTAATTAATTTACTTTACGTCATTTACTTTTAAATGTTTCATTTTAAACCTTTATCGAATTAATATACATAATCGTATATCAATTAAAACTGTTTAAAAAATACATTTTTATTTTAACAAGTTACACTATTATAATCGTCTCTTTAATACCTTTGAAATAAGTCCAATATAGAATATTTTTTTACTTAATTATATTATTATATATTATATATACTGTAAAAAAATATTTTTTATATTTACGATTTATATTATAGTTATTTATTTATATATATATTATATATTTTGGGGTTAGGCTGTCCAAATTGCACTATATAATATGTTCTGAATTAATATGTTCTTGGGTTTTTTTGAAATATATATATATATATATACATGTATTAATTCAACCTTAATCTGAGTTTCTGGACAAGAAATAGGGTAAACAGTTGAAATTTCATTCTAAAACTCATATTTTTTGGTCTTTTCATGGCTTATTATCTATTAAATTTGTAGTTTTCTTTATTGGTTTTGAGTGTTTATCTTAAAACTCAAGTTTCTTGGTTCTTTGCTCTTGGTGTAAATCGAACACATTTGTGGAGTTGTTTAAATATATTGGATTTTAAGTTGTCATACAATTTTTTTATCGATAGTCTGTAATTGGAACCATAACTCTTATTTATTCAAATTGTATTAATATGTAAATACTAAGTGTAACATATATCATCGTTAAATCTTATCTTATAAAACCAGTGAAACTTCAAAATCGTTAAAATTCATGCCTCCCGCTGCATTGCGCGGGTACACAACTAGTATATATATATATATATATATATAGAGAGAGAGAGAGAGAGAGAGAGGATAATCAAACAACAATGCTAACTATTTAAAAAAAATACGAAAATGATCAAACCACGTGGCAAATCACATGTGATTTTACATTCACGGTAAAAAAGGTGTGTGGGTGACTTTGGCCACGTCTTTACGTCATGGGTCAAAGTCACGTGAATCACTTATGATTTTGTACGTAATATTAATGTAAATAAAATCACATTTGATTAGATTTTTTTTTTTAATTTTAAATATATATCTTTTACATTTAAAGGTGACTCTATCTATACTACATATATAACCATTTAAGACAAAGTCTTAAATACAACTCTTTAAGCACAAGTTACAATAGTTTTATGCAAGGTTTTCAAAAAACTCTTAATAACAACTCATTAAGCATATGGTACAAGTTTTCTATGCATTTACCTTGTCCCTCACAATTTCAGATTGTCTTTCACAGAACCCTTTTGGTAAGTGTAGACATAACAGGCCCTTTTCTAGCTCTCCTCTTTGAAATTGGCAAGGTCAAAGATCGCTTTCTTTTGATACGGACGATTTCAGACTTCAAATTCGTGGCTCCAAGATGACCGATTTCAAATTTCAAATTCGTGGCTCCGAGACGACTATGCATATAACCTTGGTTTTCCTCTTTGAAATTGGTAAGGTCAAAACTTGCTTTCTTCCAATCCTGCTACTCTGCACAAATGAGCGATTTTTGACTTCAAACCCATGGCTCCCAAGACGACTGTGCATATAACCAGGGTTTTGGAGTATTGATTTTCAACAACGATTTCTCTGGGGTATTGATTTACATTTCGTGGCTCCCTAGCGATTTCTTTGAGGTATTGTCCATTTCCATTTCAAAACCCTAACGATTTACATTTTGTCTTGGTGTTTGTTGTAGCCAAACTTTCATATATGTGTGTGTGTATGTTTGTCTTTGTGATAAAAACTTGATCATTTTGGTTAAAGGGATAAACTGTCACTGTTAGGGTTCTTGTGTGATGAAGAAGGATATTAGTTTGGAGCGACCCGACATAGCTGGAACTTCAATTCGTTCAAATAGCAAGATTTTTGGCATTACTGGCTAGGATCACAGGTTAGTACAATATTTTTGGCACTGAGTTGAAACTACCAAACCAAATCAAACCGGACAGTTTGGCTTCTTTTTTAGAGAGCCAGGTTCAATCCTGTTAAAAGACACAGGTACCATTTTCGAATTTTATGCCTTTGCGAGTTTGGTATGTATATAAAATATATAGGCATGTATGTAAACTATTTGTGATTTGCTTATAAACATAAAACTGATTACAAATGGTTAAAACTATATCATTTAGTTAGATGGTCTCTTTAGTTGTTTCTCAATCACATCAACGCATATTTTACTGAAATTTATATCTTGTATGTGAGTACATGGAGCACGATCTTGCTAGGCTTGCAGCTTCCCCTACGATTGCATTTACTGAACCATATCTATATGTGTATACAGATATATGTGAGTGTCTATGTATAAGAGGACAACCCACAATGTATGCAGCTTGACCTCTTTGCAATCAGGGTAAATACTACAATTATGATTACTTTTATTGATTAGTAGGCAAATTGCTTGAGGATATAGTATTTTGGCTATGTTTATG
>NW_020200699.1:17113-19910 GCF_001531365.2 Cynara cardunculus var. scolymus | reverse complement strand
TGTGTGTATGCATAGATATTAGATTAGAAGCAGAGATCTGGAGTTCTTTCTGATGTGTTGTGAATTGTGTGCAAATTCTGTTTCCTGGTTTGTGCGGATTGTGTGCAGATTCTGTTTCCTGGTTTGTGCAGCTTGTGTGCATATTCTGTTTCCTGGTTTGTGGCTTCACTCTATTAAGGTATATCATATATGTAATGTAAAACGAGAGTCATCATGTTGTATGTGTGATGTTCAGTTGGTTTTCTGCTCTCTTTCTCTCAATCTCTCTCAAGTATTTTGATCTATTTCATGGTGGTTTGATAAAGGGTTTCTCACAGAGTTCCTTGGCATTCTGTCCACCTCTCCTTTTCTTTTTTTATCAAAACCCACAACTGTAGTAGGAAAAAAGTGAGAGGGAAGAGTTTGGAGAAGGGTATAATGATAGGGAGATCAGCAATGGAAAACAATTTGACAATGACAGTTTCTTCTGATGGCCTCAGCAAAGGACTTCAATGCGAGCACAGTTGGTACCATTGCCTTTAAACATTCCTCGCAAACCCTCTGTTCTCCATATATATTTTAGTCCCTGGATGGTTCCATTGTATTTGATTGCATGTGGATTTTGAACCTGCAATTTAACATAATCAGTTGCGTTTAGAATTCTCATATCTACTCATAAAGGATATTTATTTTTAACATGAATCCAATATCACAAATGGATGGTTATTAGCCACCCAAGCAGACCAAATAAGCAATATAACCTCTCCAAAAACTCGGGTATAAACTTCTGACAGCCAATAGGAAAAAGACACCCTGATTTTAAACCAAATTCACACAATATGACTTATAGCTCAGCTTTTTAGTCAAAACTACTAAAAGTAATCAAAGCTATAATCATCCAATTTCTCCTAAAAGGATTAATGGCATACAAAACTTGCTCAATCAATTGCATAAAGATATAAGTTTTGTTCTGCCGACAAGATAGAGAGCATTCCAATAAAAAACATAAATACAAATAAACTTTTTAATTTAGTTTTCTTTAATATCAGTCTTCATTTATAATATTCTCGAATTCTAATTGTGTAATGCCTTATTTATAGGGAAAGCCAAGGTAGCTATTGAAGCAGTACCAGAAAATATAAGTGCATGTTAGATATAACATCAGAGACGGGAGAGGTAGTTTGAGGTGGGGGACTGTTTATACACCAAGCAGGATTACAATGCATATCTCTTATGATTAGGTATTATGCTCATTGAAAGAACCCTATAACATTGAAGTTTCAAGTATTATCTGAATTCAAAAAATTCAATGGAAATGCATGTGCTCATCTTCTCTCTCTGGTAGGGGAGGGTACATAAATTACATAAAACGTATCATACACTTTGGAATTTGAACCTTTACGCTGAGAATCTGTTTGCTTGAAGGCCATATACAACTAGCTTATCTACCTCGACCATATCCACCACTGGACAAAAGCACACAACCAAAAACGAACATTTACTACCCCTTACATTATACTCATCAGTAGATAGCACTCTTCCAACGGATACACTTTTTAATATGGGTCTAAGGGGAGTTTATTTTTCACTTTTTATCCTTAATCTTTTTACTGCATCTTCTCTTCTTTAGTTTTTTTAGGGATGTTGAGTTAATTTTACTCTGCCCTAACTTTGACAATTATATATAGCAATTAGTAAGACAAAGGCAATTGAATGAAAATGCCAGAAAGACAAAGGCAATTGAATGAAAATGCCAGAAAGACAAAAACAATTGGATGAAAATGCAAAAAGGTTGCATAGAACGGTTTCCACATGTAATTATGATCCTGAATCATATTTTACTTGAAGAAAGCCATTATCAGGTTGATTTCAATATAAAAAAGGTGATTTATGAATTCACTTTATCGAACATAAAGCAATTGGACACAAAATAAAGAAATTAGCTAAAGAATCTACCTGGAGAAGAATTTTCATTCGTTCTAGAGGAGCAACAGCAGTACGTGATCTGCAACATAGAGTAGCCAAATAAACAGTAGGTAAAAACCTACCAGGCAGAACCTAATATCATAGACAGTTAACTGAATCCAAAACAAGAGTGGTGCTATATGCACACCTATAGAAAACCAAAACTTTTTACATAAAACTCATTTATAGGACTTCCTTTGGTTTCCATTTCATGTTTTGTGTGTATGTGTGAGTGTGTTTAGATACAGCAGCAACCTGCTGTTTGGTTACAGGAGCAACAGTAAATGTTGTAAACAGCCCCCCCCCCTCCCCCGCGGCAGCATGTAAACAAGTTGCATCCTCTTATCTATACTACATATATAAGCATTTAGACTAATGTCTTAATTACAAGACTTTAAGCACAAGTTACAACCATTTTATGCAAGGGATGTGTGCCTGCAGTTATGTTGTTTGTACTAGAATTTAATTTGTTTCCTTCAATTCTGCAGTTTCCAATTGATTTGGAGCAATTTGATAGAAGAGAGCAATTAAAGAAGAGTGGACTTGGAAAGGTTAGGCCTGTGCTAACATAATGTTATTATTTCACCTTTCTCTTTGGGAATGTAACCAATTTTACCAAGTTATACTTCTCTTTTCACAGGTCATCATGTTCTTGTCGAAGTCTGATGAAGAGACCACATGTAACACCCGGATCTTTCCCTCTTTTGTAAGTTTATTAGTGTATATAATTATATAATAATATATACATTTATATATTTTATTGTTTAAACAATTGTCCTTTTTCCTTGGAAAAGGGGAGGGGTATGTTAAATCTATGGAGTGTTAGATAAGGGGGGGGGGTTGACAGCAACTT
>NW_020200699.1:0-13978 GCF_001531365.2 Cynara cardunculus var. scolymus | reverse complement strand
GACATATATGCAATTTTCTTTTAATTTGATCTTGCTAACAAACAAAATTGACCTTCAACTTTATATATTAGTTGACTTGTAAAATAACCACATAAACTCATGATTCAAAGTCAAACTATTGTTTTCGAATTGTGATTTACCCGCGCTGCATCGCGCGGGTACACCACTAGTATATATATAATAGGATAGATCAAATACAACCCTCCAACATCATATACATAGACATCAAAAGTTTCTTTCAAAAGTAGAGAAAGTACTAAAAACGTCAAATATGATAAAGAAACGGAAAGAAAAAGAAAAAAGTACAGCAAAGGAAATAGATATGTGTATACGCATGTACACGAATTTCATGTTTTTGTGTAAAAGCATGCATGTTTTCATCGAATCTCATATATATGTACATATATATTGAATATTATTAATGTGTTAGGTTCCGATGATAATGGTAAGAAGGGATCTCCATACTTGATTCAATCTTAATTGAATATTAAAACTGATAAGATGCACCAGCTCAATTCCCGTGAAGAGTGAAATTCATTGGGTGGCCCCACGAGGRTGAGATTAAAAAGTGATCAAGATCTTAGATCATCTTTTACGTTTCTCATCTTAACTGATATTTTGGTATGATCCATTTTCTATTATTAATTTGGTGTAAACAATTATAATGCGTCTTAACACAAATATAAATAAGAATAAAGATTTATAGTAAAAAAAAGCAATGAAACCGAAAAGCATGATGAAATGTTACATGGAAAGAAAGGTGTGTGAATGCGTTTGTATACACCTACCAACACATCTCTATCCATAACGACAATAATATCATTAAAGTAGATATGCATTCCAACAATATTCTCACAAATAAATAATATAAAGCTCTTGAAATGTTAATTCGAGAAGTGGTAAATATTTAAGAAGTAAATAAATAATTATAATTTTTCATACAGTTAAGAATTATAATTTTGATTGGTCAAGAATTACAACTTAACTGATCGAGCGAAAAATAGGACACTTTCATAACTTTTACAAATAGATAGCGAAGAAATGCATACATTAACCCATAAGTACATATTTGAACCAATTAATTTCATATAATTAGCTTATAACTTAATATATAATATATGCAAAAGAAAATGAAATAAGAATAAATAATTAGAAAATAATTTGTTTCTATTACTGTTTATGGGTTGCTTGACATTTGCTGAATTGTTTGGTGCAAAATTATTAAATGGTCAAGATGATTAAGAGGCTCTGATGATATAATGCAAAGTGAAATATAATTGTTTGATAATTATTTACAATGAAATTAGGGTACTGAATGATTAAGTGAGGCTCATGAAACAAAATCACTCTGAGGGTTTTAGAACCATTCAAAGAGGTAGACTTTTCTTTTTGTCAAACAAGATCCACCTCTTAACGATTCAAAATCTATATCTTAATGGAACTATTAAGAGGTATACAAACAACCCATTACCTTAACATGATGAAATGTACTATTGATTTCTTTAATTATATCATTTTGTGTTGGAATATTTGCAAAGTTTGCTCTCATACCCTAAAATGAATATTCTGAAAGTTGGTTCTTCAAAATAAGAATAAACCAAAAGTTAATTTCATTTTGATGTAATTTACTTTTTTGTCAAACATAATCCTCCTACCAACTTCGATTGGCATCTTAATCAAATATAAGTAAAAAAAATGCGTTCCTAAATGGCAACCTTAGCGAGGAACTTTACATGGACTTACCCTCGATTTATCATGCTACAAATGACAACCATAATGTTTGTCGTCTCAAGAAATCCATTTATGGTCTCAAACAGTCCCCTTAAGCATGGGTTGATCGATTCTCTCACACGTTAAACGATTTGGGTATGCTTAAATCCATGCCGATCACACTCTTTTCTATCTAGGGAGCATGGTAAGATTGCTATCGTGATAGTGCACGTCGATGATATTATACTTACGAGAGATCATGTCGTAGCCATCTCAAAAATCAAAGCCCATTTGGCTAAATCCTCTGAAATGAAAGACCTTGGTCCATTACAATACTTCTTGTTGGGAATGAAGATTGCAAGAAAGAAATCTACGATTAGCTTGTCTCAAAGGAAACATACCTTGGACTTGCTAAAAGACACCAGGATTCTAGGATCTCAGACCAGCCTCTACTCTTATGGATTCAAATCCAAAGCTCGATGCTATTTTTTCGGTTCCAACCGACAGGGGGAAATTCCAGCGTCTTGTAAGTCGATTGATCTACCTAGCGTCTTGTGTGGCTTGGTTTTAAATTACATGGTCATGAACACATAAGGATCGAGGAGGTTGGTAAGAAGTTGTATGAGTTTAACTCAAGTTGTATCAATCAATACAAATAGATAATTAAATCGGTTCAGATTCATCTAATATATGCAACAATCACCAAAACATTTTAACGATGTTCATACATGCCAAAATGCAAATATTACATAAAAATAAATTCTTCATTTAATCTTATCAGATTTGAACCGTAATGCAAATATTACATAAATTATATCAGAATTATATATATTGTTTATTTTTTTTTACTAGAAAAATTAGATAAAGAGTAAAAGACTAAATTGCCCCTTAGTTAACGGACTTGACTAACGGCAGTTACCTATAGGGATCACTTCCAAAAAAGGTAGTAACTTAACCACAGCGATCAAAAACATAATTAGTTTAAAATAGGGACGAGACTTGGTGGTAAATGACAACCAAGAGGATCAAAAGTGTAAATTTACTCGAAAATAACTTCATCACACCAACTGCTGCGTGGTTTCCACACTGGTTCAATTATTTCCCGAGAAGTTGAGGTGGGACTGGTACAGTTCTAAATACGTTGGGAACGAAAAGAAAGCAAATGGCAACACATGAATGGATCAACAAAAAGAAAATGGAGAAGTTGAGGAGACTTGCATTTGACTTCGTCAGGTCTCTCAAAACCGACCGCTTAGTTTTCTTGCTTCCTTTACAACACACGATCGTCCTATGTTTAAATCCTCTGTTCTTGGCCTTTTGGTAGACACAAAGCTATAGAAAAAAGGAGATTCTGGACGCTGTTACTGTATCCACGATCACTTCCTTCGACCGTAAGGAAACCCTTTTCATTTCATCAGCAAAAGAAAACCCATTTCTTCATTTTAAGTATTCAACTTCGATYTTCATGCATTTGATACAGGTTGATGATGGAAATCAGAGGTTCTTTCCGGAAGAAGAAGAAAGGAGCATTTCGACCTTGCCAAGATCGTCATGACTTCTCCCAGTTGATATTCTCATGGTCTCTTGATGACATACTGAATGAGGAACTCTATAAATTTCAGGTCTTCCTTTCCTTTCTGCTYTTTTATTACCATTCTTTGCATTTCTTGTTTCCATTTTATTTTGCATGGAAACCCATTCTTGTCAAAATCAAGCCTAATCATACACAATGCATGCAACTCAAGRGTCGTTTCAGTTTTTTTACCTTTAGTTCTAGTTTGTTCTTGTTTTATTATTATGAAKTTTAATGTTGATTTCAAACATATCCTCAAAAATATGGATATGAAAACCTCTGATTTCTTTTTGATGACTTTGATGCGTTCGTTGCAGGTGGAGGAGATACCCCTTACTTTTCAGTCTGTGGAACACTATCTCAGTTCTTTTGTTTATCCTATACTAGAGGAAACACGTTGCGAACTGGCTTCTAGTATGGACAGCATGTCTAATGCTCCATTTGCTGAAATTTCTTCTTTTACGAAGGTCAAAGGTGATAAAGAAATGATGTATGGTGTTAATGTTGTTACTTGGAAAAACAGATTTAGTGAACGTGGCAAAGAGCCTTACCGYACGTTACCTGGTGATCTGTTTATTTTGGCGGATGGGAGACCTGAATCTATTTCTGATTTGCAGCGAGTGGGAAGGACATGGGCTTTTGCTTTGGTTAGTAAAATTGCAGACGAAAATATTAAACATGATAGCAATGAAAATGAAGATGACAKCACTTCAGTATATTTCGAAGTTAAGGCATCACAACATATTGAATCCCAGCATGGGTTGTTTGTTGTTTTTTTGATGAATATTACAACCCAGAAAAGAATCTGGAATTCTTTGCACATGCATGGAAATTTGAATATCATCAAAGAGGTTCTAAGTTCTGATTCTGTGGTAAGAAATGAGTTGAAGTTACTCTCTTAATTGATTGGATACAATCTTACTTTGTCAAGTTTTAATATTTCATTATCTAATTATGGTCATATACTCATATTACTTACAGGTCAAGGATAGATGTGATATCTGTTCTTTTGGTTGCAATATTGATTCACATGGACAACATCTCTTGTCTAAGATGAATGAATCCCAAAGAGATGCAATTATAGCATCCCTCTGTAAAACCGAATGTTACCACAATTCTTGTGTGGAACGAATATGGGGACCCCCTGGAACTGGGAAAACGACAACAGTAAGTGTGTTGCTATCTATTCTCTTGCAAATGAAGTKYAGGACGCTTACCTGTGCTCCGGCAAATGTTGCAATAGTACAGGTAGCCTCACGTGTGCTAAATTTGGTAAGAGAATCTTTCGAAACTAGACTACAAAGTGGTGATTCTTTCTGTTCGGTTGGAGATATGCTCTTGTTTGGAAACAAGGAGAGGTTGACAGTTAGTACAGACATTGAAGATATCTATTTGGAGGAACGAGTAGAGAGGCTTACAGAGTGCATTGGGTCAATGTCTGGTTTCATACGATCAATGACTGGTTTACTTGAAGACTGTGTTTCTCAATATCATGATTTTGTAGAAAATGTATTGTCCAATGAAGAACAACATGCAAAAGAAAATCATACCATGACCTCCAAAGAAAATCAAACTAAACCAGAAAAGTTTGAAGTCAAATCATTCATAGAGTTTTTGCGAGATCGATTCAATGCTTCTGCACCCAAACTCAGAAGCYGCATCATTACGTTCTGCACTCATATCCCAAGAAATTTCATGGGGGAATATATTTTCCGAAATATGGTCTCTCTGTTGGAGAATTTAGTTGCTTTGGAATCAATGTTGTTTCAGGAGAATCTGGTTTCGGAAGAACTTGAGCACCTTTTTACTTCTAAACCATTGCAAGCTGATTTTGTTGAGTTTGAGGACAAGTTGTCAATCAATTACTTCAGAATCATGTCTGTTTCTGTTCTAAAAACTCTGCAGACATCTCTTGGAAGTCTCGATCTTCCAAGTGTTAAGAACTTCTGGGAAGTAAAGGACTTCTGTTTCAAAAGAGCTTCTCTTATATTCTGCACAGCTTCTAGTTCCTACAAGTTGCATGCTGTTGAAATGGAACCTTTGAAGTTGTTGGTCATAGATGAAGCTGCCCAGTTGAAAGAGGCCGAGTCAACCATTCCACTTCAACTTTTTGGATTAAAACATGCTATTCTCATCGGAGATGAGTTCCAATTACCTGCAATGGTTAGCAGCAAAGTAAGTCTTTACTAATTTTTATACCTTGAGGACTTTGTTTTGTACTGTTCTAATTTTACCTTTAAGCTATATTTTGATAGAATGAGTGTTTGTGGACAGGTTTGTATTGGATCTTGCTTTGGAAGAAGCTTATTTGAAAGATTGAGTAGTCTGGGGCATTCTAMGCATCYATTRAATGTTCAGTACAGAATGCACCCATCCATCAGTTTCTTTCCAAATTGGAAATTTTATCAGAATCRGATCCTGGATGGAGAAAATGTGACATGTACAAGTTATGAAAAGCAATATCTTTCAGGACCCATGTTTGGTTCTTATTCATTTATAAATGTTCTTGATGGAAGAGAAGAGAAGGACGATGATGGACAGAGCCAAAGAAATTTGGTTGAGGTGGCTGTCGTGATAAAGATAGTGCAGAATCTCTACAGAGGTGTGCATAATTGTCATATTATGTCATCTAGTCATTGTCGTTTAGATTAGTAGTATCATTTTTTTTTCTTCCAACTAAAATGTTCACTTACTTTTACCTGTTCTTGAACATTTATAGCATGGACCAGCTCCAGAAAGAAGCTTACTATTGGGATTGTGTCTCCATATGCGGCCCAAGTTGTTTCGATCAAAAAGAAGCTTGCTCCCAAGTACGAGGAACTTCCAGGATTTTCAGTCAAGGTGAAGTCTATTGACGGATTTCAAGGTGGAGAAGAAGATGTTATCATTTTATCTACCGTCAGATCTAATAGATATGGGTCCGTTGGCTTCTTATGTAGTCCTCAAAGGACTAATGTTGCTGTGACAAGGGCACGGTATGGATTCTTGTGAATTAATATTTGATCTTTATAGATGGCTTTTATTTTCTGAAGTACATCTGACTCGRTATATCTTGTCTTACATTCGTATCTAGACACTGTCTGTGGATATTAGGCAGCGAAAGAACCCTGGCTAATAGTGAYTCCATATGGAGAGAATTAGTATGTGATGCAAGGAGTCGCCATTGTTTCTTTGACGCTGATGCTGATGAAAGCTTAAAGAWGACTATAATAGCTGCAAAGAAAGAGCTTGAACAACTTGATGATCTGGTTAACGGGAATAGTGTGTTTTTTAAAGATGCAAAATGGAAGGTGTCGTCTCTGTCTTGTCTTCAGATTAGAACATGATTACTTTTTCTTCCAAAAGATTTTACTATATGATATTGTATTTTGGTTCTTTATGTTTGTTGCATTGATGCCATTAGGTTCTCTTCAGTGATGACTTCAGAAGATCGTTTGCAAAGYTGGCAGGTTCTCKCTTGAAGRARCTGGTTTTAWATYTCTTAKTGAAACTCTCAAGTGGCTGGAGGCCCAAGAACAAAAGCGTAGACTTGTACTGTGAAAATTCTTCACAGATTTTGAAGAAATTTAAGGTTGAAGGGCTCTATGTTATTTGCACAATCGACATCATCAAGGACTTCAAGTATTTACAGGTTTTGAAGGTTTGGGATATATTACCTTTGGAGGATATTCCAAAACTGTCAAAACGGCTTGACAGCATATTTGCTGCTTATACAGATGATTATATTAATCGCTGCACGGAAAAATGTTTGGATGGGTAAGCTCATTTTGCCATCTTCTGAATCTTAATCCAGTGCTTATACATTCTTAATTCCTTGTTCTTTGTACTATTGTTTTGCATTTATGATGTCAGGGACTTGGAAATTCCAAGGAGTTGGGCGACAACCCAAGAAGTTTCCCGTTTTCGTAATCTAAGTAACTCATGTGAAGGCGACAGTGAAGTGAGCTTAAATCCTGGTGATGGTAGAATTTATGTCGAAAACTCAAAAGTGAGTGAAAGCTTGTTGCTTATGAAGTTTTACTCATTGTCGTCTGGGGTAGTGAACCATCTGCTTTCTGGTAAAGAATATGATCTACCCATGCAAGTTACTGATGAGCAGATGGACATTATTTTATTTTGCAAAAGTTCGTTCATAATTGGGAGATCAGGAACAGGGAAAACCACTATATTGACGATGAAGCTGTTCCAAAATGAAGAGTCTTTTCGTATTGCTTCTGAAGGGATTTATGCAGCAGAGAGGAGTCTAATTAGGGATGCAGAAGTTGTTGATGGTTCAGAAGAAAACAAACCAACTGTTCTGCGCCAGCTATTTGTGACAGTAAGTCCAAAATTGTGTTATGCTGTGAAGCAACATGTTTCTCAGCTCACAAGGTACATATACGTTAATYTAGTTTYCCTTGTTTCTTTTTTCTCTCTCTTGATTATTAGTATTTTTTGAACCATCTCTTGTTTATTTAACAGTATTGCCTTGAAAGGGAATTTATCGACGGAGATCAATCTTGATGATGCAGAAGTTACATCAGAATTCAAAGATATCCCGGACACATTTGTTGACATAGTCCACACAAATTACCCTCTTGTTGTAACATTTGACAAGTTTCTAATGATGCTGGATGGCACATTGGGAAATTCTTTTTTCGAAAGATTTCCTGAGGCAAGAGAACTTTCTTGTGGTAGCTGTATAAGCTCAAGATCTGTTGCTTTGCAAACTTTCTTAAGATCAAAGAAGGTTACATTTGAAAGATTTTGTTCCCTTTACTGGACTCGTTTCAATTCTGATCTAAAAAAGAAGCTGGATCCTTCCAGGGTGTTTACGGARATAATTTCTCATATAAAAGGAGGTTTGCAAGCTGGAGAAAGCCCTGATGGCAAACTGAGCTTTGAAGGTTATTCATTGTTGTCTCAAAGTCGTGCTTCCACTTTACCGAAAGAGAAAAGAGAAATTGTTTACAACCTATTTCAAGCCTATGAAAAGATGAAAACTGAACGTGGAGAATTTGATCTGGGTGACTTAGTGAATGACCTTCATCATCGACTYAGAAATGGGAAATATGAAGGTGACCAGATGRATTTCATTTACATTGATGAGGTGCAAGATCTTAGTATGAGGCAGATTTCTCTTTTCAAATATATTTGCCAAAATGTTGATGAAGGTTTCGTATTTGCGGGTGATACTGCTCAGACTATTKCAAGAGGGATTGACTTTAGGTTTCARGATATACGATCTTTGTTCTATAAGGAGTTTTTAAGCAACAGAACAACTGAAAAACAAGAGAAAGGTCTTGTATCTGAGATCTTTCAGTTGAAACAGAACTTCAGAACTCATGCTGGTGTGCTAGAATTAGCTCAGAGTGTCATTGAGATTCTGTACAGTTACTTTGCTCACTCAATTGATGTTTTGGAGCCTGAGACTAGTCTCATTTCTGGTGAACTTCCTGTTCTTCTGGAGTCTGGCAATGATGAAAACGCAATTGTGACAATTTTTGGTGGCAGTGGCGGTGGGAATGGTGGAGAAATCATTGGTTTTGGTGCGGAACAGGTGATACTGGTACGTGATGATTGTGACAAGACTGAGATATGTGAATATGTTGGAAAACAGGCTCTTGTTCTCACAATAGTCGAATGTAAAGGTCTTGAATTTCAGGTTAGTGTCATGTTCTTTCTAAACTATCTCATAAAACATTTAGGTAAAACATTGGATGTAGTAATCATATTTTTATGTGTTTAACTTGCTTTTGTTATTTTATTTCTAGGATGTGTTGCTTTACAACTTTTTTGGTACATCYCCTTTGAAAGACCAGTGGAGGGTTATATATGGATATATGAAGGAAAAGAATTTGGTTGATGGGAAGGGTTGCCATTCTTTCCCCAGTTTCAGTGAGGCAAGACATAATGTCTTGTGTTCTGAATTGAAACAATTGTATGTGGCTATAACTCGGACAAGGCAAAGACTCTGGATATGTGAGAACAAAGAGGAGCTYTCCAAGCCAATGTTCGACTACTGGAAGAGAAGGGGCCTGGTCCAGTYAAGGAARCTTGATGATTCARTGGCACARGCCATGYGGGTTGCAAGCAGCCCTCAAGAGTGGCGAGAGCGTGGTAAAAAGGTCAAATCTAATCTCTTACTGTTATTWTAATTGGTTGAAACGTGCTGCTATTWATTATGTCATCTTGTTTGTTATTCACAACCTTTATATGTTTTTCAGCTTTACTATGAGAACAATTTTGTGATGGCAACAATGTGCTTTGAAAGAGCTGGAGACAAGATGTGGGAGAAATTGGCCAAGGCTTCGGGTCTCAGAACATCTGCTGAACAAATGCGTGGRATGAATCCTGAAGCTGCTTCAAGTTATCTTAGAGAAGCAGCAACGATGTTTGAGTCCATTGGGAAATTTGAGCCTGCTGCTTCATGTTATTGTGATTTGGGGGAGTATGAAAGAGCTGGTAACTTCCTGAGTTTAAGTTTTGCACAACTTTAATCGTTGTTTGTATTGTAAACCTTTATCATCTTAATTTCAAATTTGTTTTTACAGGAAGAATTTATTTGGATAAGTGTGGGCAGACTGAAGCAGCGGCTGAGTGTTTCACACTAGCAGGGTGTTATAGCGATGCAGCCGAAGCCTATGCACAAGGAGATAAGTATTCCAATTGTCTGTCAGTTTGCAAAAAAGGGAAACTTTATGGTAAAGGCATGCAGTATATTGAACACTGGAAAGAACATGCTAATGTTCAAAATAAAGAACTTGAACAGATTAAGCAAGATTTCTTGGAGAGTTGTGCTCTTGATTACCACAAGCAGAAAGATCTCATATCCATGATGAAATTTGTTAGAGCCTTTTGTTCTATGCAAACAAAGCGTGCGTTCTTGAGGTCCGTTGGCCGTCTTGATGAGCTTTTGTTGTTGGAAGAGGAATCAGGTAGTTTTGTTGAGGCTGCTGAGCTTGTTAGGTCATGGGGTGATGTTCTAAAAGAGGCTGATCTTTTGGAGAAGGCTGGACACTACAAAGATGCAACATTGCTCATTCTTTGGTACGTGTTCTTTAGCTCGGTATGGGGAAATGGAAGCAAAGGTTGGCCGTTGAAGCAGTTTGCTCAGAAGGAACAACTTTGTAAGAAAGCAAAGTCACTTTCAGGAAAAGACACCGACAATTTCTATGATTTTGTATGTCGTGAGCTTAGAATACTCACTGATCAGCCGAGTAGCTTACCGGAGCTCAAGAAGCATTTGCAAGCTTCCCAACGACACGAAAGCCTGCGTGGAGAAATGGTGTCAAATCGGAAAATATTGGATGCTCATCTTAAACTAAACTCCTCAAAGTATGACTGGGACGATGAACTACCCAGTGATTTAACTCAGTATGCTGAGAACAAGATCTTTTGGAATCGAGTTTCTGTTAAAACTCTGGKTTTCTATTGGAACATGTGGAAGGATCATGTTGTGGATATCTTTCAGAGTCTTGAAACTTTTGACGGTGGAGAAGCAAATGAGTATGAGGGTCATATTGAGTTCATTTTAAATTATTTTGGTYTGAGGAAGCAGTGTGTAAASGGAAACGTGGTTTACTTGTTGGTCAGCAAGGATGCTGATTGGATWAAAAATGGTGGTCACAAGGGTCTTCATCAGGATGGGAAGCGGCTAACTCTTGATAGCAGGCAGTTGGTGTTTGCTATTCGGTTCTATTGGCAGTTGGAATTGGTTTCTGTAGGTATAAAGGTACTCGAAACTCTTGGAGCACTCCATAAGTTCATGTCTCAGGGATCTGCATTTCGCAAAGGTACATGTCTTCTTCACATTTTTGAGGTCTCCAAGTTTCTTCTAGACTATAGTTATCTCAATCTCACATATAGTAATAAGCAGACCCTGGAAAATTACCTGGGCTTCTCGACAACTTATTTTGATCTTGTGTTTCCCTTGGACTGGAGGAGTTCGATTTCTGCGGATTTTGTTTCACTAAAGGAGACTGATGTTTCAGTCAACTTGCTGAATGAGATTATAAGGTTTATGATCAAGGGTAACCTTACCTACTKGRAGATYGGGAGGGTGATGATGATATGTCTTGGTTCCAGAAAACCTACAGCACTTTACAACATAATTCATACGGGAGTTGAATGGAATCTGTCATGGAAATCATTTGTTGAGAAGTTTCAGAATGGTTGCTGGGAAGATGTTTATGTTGCACTCCAGAATGCTTTGCGTGATACTTATAGAGCCAACTGGAGGCTTCCTGGGTACATATCACCTCACAGTTTTGTGTATCTCTTGGACCGTCTTTTTTTCATGGCATCTTTCTCTTCGGGAATCATTTTCACTACAAAATCTTCTTTTGTTGAATGGTTCACCCATCATCACTTTGCTCCAAACACAGCTCATTCCAATCCCCCTGACGAAAGCTTTTATGTTGTAATGGTCCGAGAAATTCTTTACAATCAAGAGGAAACTGTAGCATGGATTAAAAAATCAGACATGAATCCTAGATTTTACCATCCAGTTTTTGTGTTGAAGCTGGTTATGATACTGTGTTTAATTTGCTTGAAAGTATCAGATTGTTCTGAAGTACTACGTGATTTGCTGTTTGGGATGAACAATATTGCTTATTTGCTTCCAAAGGAGTTTGTGGGTGGTCTTTTAAAGAGAAGGAAGAGCCGTTATCTCAATTTAAATGCTGACGTAGTTGCAGAAGCATTTCTAACAATAGAGGATCCTCTGTTGATTGTGAGTACGGAAAATGCAAGTCCTAGAATCCATGCTCCTTGTGCAATGTTTGTGGACCTTCGGAGATCGAGGGATGAGATCATGAATGTATTGTTCCCCAAGAAAAATACACATAGCGACTCGACCTCTGAGGCACCATCTTCAAACCCGTTACCAGATTCGAACTTCAATGTGGATCCTGCGGATGGATGCAAAGGAGAACTGGTAATGAAATGGAATATACTTGATGACATAACTGAAGTTATAAATGGGGAGAAGGGAGAGCTACAGAGCTCGTTTTCTGATTATGCTATGATCAAGGTAGTAACAGGTGGTGTTTGTTAGATTTATCATCTTAATTAGTGTAAACTTTGATTGCCTTGTGATGTTTTATTTTTCTTACCAGAAAGAGTTGGATAAAATTGTACATGCTATAGCTACTGCTCTTACGAATGCGAAAAAGTGTGCTGGAGAATATGCAACACTTCTACGTGAAGTGCGCTGTGCATTTGATGAACTGGAACTGCTTTCTTGTTGGTTTGATACAAGGTTAGATGTAAACATTGAAGTCGTTTATTACTGTTTTGTTAAACTAAAAACTTATCGGGTGCTTGGACTTGTAATTTTCAGTGGACTTGAAGTGAAGAATTTAGTTTTCTCAAGTGATGAAACAAAGAGTTTGCAAGAAGTTGTGGAGGTTCTGCAGAGTAGAAGGCCGATGATGGATGATTTCTTGAACCAGTTTGGAATGAGGGAGGAACCGCAGAAGCTGGTGTCAGAGAGCAGAAACACAAGTCGTGTTAACAATGATGGCAGTGGTTGCAATCATTCATCGGTTCTGGAAGTGGTGCCGGAAAAACACAAGAAGGATGGTAGCACCCAAGAAGCGGTAGCGAAGAAAGGGAAAGGAAATAAAGAGAAGAAGAAGAGAAAGAACAATAGGAAGAAATGTTAGATTGGATTGATGGTTGATTCCTTTTGATCTGAAAAGAACAGAATTCCCAAGTTGGTATGTTTCCTCTAAATCTTTACATATATGATTATAAATAATATGGTAATTCAATATACTGAACAAAATCTATTACAAACAGCTGATGACAACAACAAATAACAAAGCCACTAATAAATTACCCATCCATCCGATTCATTTACCCCCGACGACTTCATTAGAATCGGAGTCACTATGTGTTTTCTTATTCGGGAACAATACGTTAATTATCTCCTCCCTGCTGCATATCCAAACGTCCACAAACACTGCACAAGAAGCATGGATTCTTGGACACTCAACAGCAGATCCTCTACGCTTATGAATGCTTCTGCAACTACATCTGCATTCAAATTCAAATCACGACCCTTCTTTCTCCTTACAAACAAACTTCTTTGGAAGCAAAGAAGCAACATTCTTCCTCCCAAACAGCAAACCATGCAATACTTTGGAACAATCTGATACATTCAAACAAACTAGACCATTGTTTGGTTATTGTTTACAATGAAATCAGGGTGCCGATTGGTTAAAGGAGGGACATGATACAAAATCATTCAGAGGGTTTTAGAACCATTAAGAGACGGACTTTTATTTTGTCAAACAAGATTCACCTCTTAACGATTCAGAGACTGCCTTTTAATGAAACTATTAATAGGTAAACAAACAACCCTAAGTCAATAAGTATGAATTATAGTTTCTTCTTTGGAGACATAATGAATAGTGAAAAAAGAAAATGCCCCATGTCTTTGTTGAAGATGCTCTAATATTTGATRTTCTTGTTTTTTTGGTTTTATATATTRATTTAACCCGACAAATCCAACCTRTGTTTGARCTTAATGTCATGTCCCATATAAAGGTTCCCCAAGAAACTGAAATATTTTAGAGCATTTAATGGTATGATGGAAACTTGAACTTTGTGTAGCTGGAAGCTTTCTTATAAGATTTCCAGATAGAATTCTTCAAAGTTCTTACTGCTTTCAAATAGTTGGTAATCATTCATTTGTGAATAATCCAAATG
>NW_020200698.1:137079-142776 GCF_001531365.2 Cynara cardunculus var. scolymus | reverse complement strand
TCTACAAACTGTTTCTCTTCTTGTAGACCCTTACGAGACCAACAGGGACCAAATTCATTCTCATTGCCACTGCTTTAATGGTTTCACTTCTTTCTTTTCTGCTCAAGGCGTCAGCTACCACGTTTGCTTTTCCCGGGTGGCAGAGGATTTCACAATCATAGTCATTAACCAGTTCAATCCACCGACGTTGTCGCATATTTAATTCTTTCTGGCTGAACAAATGTTGTAAACTTTTATGATCAGTATAAATCTGACATTTCGTTCCCAGAAGATAATGTCTCCAAATTTTCAGAGCAAACACCACTACAGCTAATTCCATGTCATGAGTTGGATATTGCTTCTCATGATCTTTCAACTTTCTTGATGGATAAGAAATCACTTTTCCTCTCTGCATCAGAACACATCCTAACCCTAACTTTGAAGCATCGTTGTTCACCACAAAGTCTTCGGATCCATCTGGTAGAGTCAATACCGGTGCACTGCAAAGATGATCCTTTAATAGTTGAAAAGCTTCTTGATGTTCTTCTTCCCACTGGAATTTAATGTTCTTTCGAGTCAATTTAGTCAATGACACAGCTATCTTAGAAAAGTTCTGAATGAACTTACGATAATAGTCGGCCAATCCCAAAAAGCTTCGGACTTCAGAAGGAGTTTTCGGAGCTTTTCATCTTGCAACTGCTTCTATTTTCGCTGGATCTACTTTTACCCCTGTTTCTGAGATGACGTGACCCAGGAATTGGACTTATCTTAACCAGAACTCACATTTAGATAACTTTGAGTACAGTTTTTCTTTTTTCAATAATTCTAATATCAAACGAAGATGTTTTGCATGTTCTTCTTCAGTCTTAGAGTATATAAGAATATCATCGATAAACACAATAACGAATTTATCAAGATATTTCTTACATACCCTATTCATCAAATCCATAAAGGCTGTGGGCGCATTAGTTAAGCCGAATGGCATAACTAAGAATTCGTGATGCCCGTACCTAGTTCTGAATGTTGTTGTGGCAACATCTTCTTCCCTGACTTTGAGCTGATGATACCCTGACCTTAAATCCATCTTGGAGAAATAACTTGTTCCCACCAATTGGTCGAACAAGTCATCAATCCTTGGTAAAGGATATTTGTTTTAGATTGTCAACTTATTTAGTTCACGATAGTCTATACACATTCACATAGACCCATCTTTCTTCTTGACAAATAAGACCGGAGCACCCCAGGGTGAAGTGTTGGGTCTAATAAATCCTTTATCAGTCAAATCTTTCAATTGTGCAACCAATTCCTTCAATTCAGATGGAGCTAACCGGCATGGTGCCTTTGCTACTGGTGCAGCTCCTGGTACAAGATCAATTCGGAATTCAATGGCTCTGTCTGGTGGTAATCCAAATAAGTCTTCTGGAAAGACTTCTGGATATTCACTAACAATCGGAATCGATTCCTCTTTTCTCTTCTCTTTCTTCATATCAATTACGTATCCAAATATCCCTAACACCTTTTCTGAATGCTTTTCTGAGCTTTCATTTTTGACAAAATACTGGTATGGTGATTCTGACGATCACCATAAATAACAACTGTTCCTTGGTCTAGCAGAGTAATTCTAATCATTTTCTAATTACAAATAATACTAGCCTGATACCTTGCCAACCAGTCCATACCCACTACTACATCAAATTCCTTCATCGGCATAGGAAATAACCGAATCGGAAGTTCATAGTCCTCAATAACAATAATACAATTATTGAACACACTAGTAACAGTTTCCTGACTATTAGCAGTATCAACTACTAATTCGTCATCAAGTATCACAGAATTCAGACATGCAGTTTGAGCAAACAATGATGATACAGACGAAAAGTTTGCACCAGAGTCAAATAACACCTTAGCACGTATTGAATTTAGAAGGAAATTACCTGTTACTACATCCGGTGATGCTTTTGCTTCGTTTTTAGTCATCTGGAAGGACCGCCCTCATGCCCCTCCTTGCCCTCCTCTGTTTACCGTAGGCCTTCCACGAGTACCTGACGCGTTACTCCTCATTGTTAACTGCGGAGTTCTTAACAAGGGACAATTCAGTCGAATATGATCCGGAGAATTGCAGTTAAAACACCTTCGATTAGCTGCGCAACTTCTGGACAGATGGCCTGCTTCACCACATTTATAACATTTTCTTGGATTTGTCTTACATTCACCCTAATGTACCTGTCGGCATTGTTATCATATCTTACAGTTTTCGGAGATGAAGGCCCCTCCCATTTTCTTTTCTCTACAACCTTTCCTTCTGGCTGCCGGTTCTTATTTTGTTCGGTCACTTCAGCCGCATATACCGTTAACGAAAAGGTATTGGGGTTCATAGCAATAACAAACTCTCTGATTGAGGGTTTCAAACCCCAAATGTATCTTTCTATCTTTCTAGATTCTGTTGAAACGTAATGTTCAGCAAATCGAGAGTATTCAATAAATCTTACGGTATACTCCCGAACTGTTCCATTTTCTTGTTCCAACTTTAGAAAATCTTTCTCCATTTGTCTAACAGCCGTTTTAGGACAAAATTGATTCTTGAATTGGTCCACAAATTCTGTCCAAGACAATGATTGTAAAACATCTATTATGGCCGATGATTTAACTTCCCACCAGAACAAAGCATTTGATTTTAATACGAAAACGGCAAATCGAACTTTATTTGTTTCTAGACACCGAATGGTGTTGAACACAGATTCCATTTCCTTGATCCAGCACATGGCTTTCACTGGATCCCTTTCTCCAGAAAATGTTGGTGGCTTACATGCCAAAAACATTTTAATATCTCCTTCTTTGTTATGAGTAACCGGTACCGAAAGACGAACTTCTACTCTTTCTGTTTCTACCCTGGCTGGTATCCCCATGATAGAAGTCAAAGTTTCCCGCAACTTTCTCATTTCTTCAGCCAGCATGTCCCTGGTTACATATTCAAGATGTGGCATCGATCTCTCCTGAACATTCCCAGAATGGGATTTTTCAGGTTCAGAATGAATTCCAGTTTGACCCCTTCCTTGAGATTGGCTTCTTCCTCTGCCTCTTCCCCTTGGTCTTCCTCAACCTCTGATTCCGGATGTACCAGTCGGAACATTAACAGGTGACTCTTCCCTTTCTTCAGACTCTGGACGGGCCGTTCTTTCAGATCTTCTAGTTCGGCTAGACATCTGCAGAGTTTAGTGTTAATAATCACGTATTCACATTCCCAAATATAATGAAGTATTTAAGTTCAGATGTGTACCTGTAAATTCATAATTACGCAGGCCATATATAATTAAAATTTACCTTACACACTGTTCTTTCAACCCATCATATTTATTTCCAATGGTACTAACTATGTCCGGGACCCTTAACATGCAATAAAACAGTTTAAGTCTAGGTATCAAGTTGTTAAATACCTAAATCCCTTAAACTCAGGCTCTGATACCACTTTTTGTAACACCCCATACCACACATTGCATGTAACACGTACTTCATACAAAAGAAATACATGTTTATATCCCACATTGGTCCCTTAATACAAGAATCTACCAGTATAAAATACATGGTCCAAAAATTCAAATACAAATTCTTGTACTAATCCACGTTCATCTACCAAAACTATACATCATAGACAAATCTAGGAAAATATCACATTTTCCCCTTCCCCTTACCGTCCGTACCTCCTACAATACATATTTAAAATCACAAAATTAGGGTTAAACCGGAAGGTCTACTGAGTTACCCTATTTATGTTATTGCAGGGTGAAAATCACCAAAACTTTGTACAAAATAGCCTTTTCATATATATAACAATTATATAAACAAATAGGAACATATTACCAGTACCTTTCCACTTTTCAAGCCAAGCATTTAGCTATTTAGAATAATCAAATTTCAAGCCTTTATTGGTTTGAATCCACCAGGTTTCATATACTGCCACTTTTAAACCTTTTTAATTAAACAAGGTTTATTTAAAGCTTCAGGCCAAACCTGTTATCCCCTTCTCTATAACATTCAGACTATGATTTCCAATAAGAACCCTGATCCTAAATCTTTAAATCACAAAGAATTAAAGATTCCAGACCACAGTAATCTTAAGGGATATAATAGTGAGAGTTATATTATATAACACACACACATACAATTGCCACCCTTATATCCAAATGTACACCTCTTCTTGATATGACACCCTTATCCCATGGAACACCTTTTTCTTGATATGCCACCCTTATTTCCTCATCAAAATATTTCACAAAACAATTCCATTTAGACCGCAATCAATGGAATTATCAGTTCAAAATCATCTTTATCAAAATTCCCATTTATATATATAAAAAAGTCAAAATGCAAATCCGGTCAAAATAGACTTGGCCGGACTTCATCTCCGGTCAAGTTTTGGCCGATTTACCAAGTCCGGACAACAAATCACCCAAGGCTTGTCCGATTTACCATTAATCCGGTCAACTTTATCCAGATAACAAATCCGGATGATACTTCACATAATTTTGTCCGATTTAAAATAAACCGACTACCTTATAGTCGTATTCCTACTTCTCCATTCAAAATACTTGATATAAACTCAATGATCATAAATCGCTCAACACTTGTCCGGTTTAAGACTAAATCGCTTGACACTTGTTCGATTTAAGTCTAATCTGAACAATATTCACCAAGCGGTTTATTTATAAATCGCTTAAGCTTTAACCGGTTCAGGGTTTAAATCGCCCAACCCTTGTCCGGTTTATGGCTAAACCGCTTATGCCTTGACCGGTTTAAGGCTAATCCGCCTAACACTTGTCTGTTTAAGACTAATCCGGACAACATTCCAGCGGGTAACTTTTAAATCAAAAGTAAAGTTCTATACTCAATTATACAATTATGAAGAATTTAAAAGTAGTAAGAATCACTCACCTTTTAAAGACTCTTTTGAAAATAACTTCAAGAATTCAGATAAAATAAGCAATCCGATCAACTATTGTTTCACTTAAATCGCTCACTTGAGTTCCAAAGATGGTAAAAAGAATGAAAGAGAGCCGAACCCCTCCTTTTATACTTTCCTTTTCAGGAAAGTCGGCTATTACAGCCTCCTCCTCCCCTAACCCCACATGCATGTACATAAACACAATATGTATATACATATATACATTTATCCCCTTCAAGTAAACAATTCATGCATGTATATAAAATCATATACACATACACACCAATGCATGTATTTAATTATGTATATAATTATACCCTCATATTTAATACATACTTAATTCACATATTTGCATGATCAAATATAACAATTTATCATGTTATCATATAATTATTAACAAATAATCACGTATAAGTTACCTCAGGTGACAACCAAGATCTGGTTATCACAAACATAATTAGCATACATTTGATAACGACTCTTACCATCGGTTTATCCTTTTAACAACTAAAGGAATCATATGTTTAGAATTAAGGTGCCCAAACAATTGATAACATCAATTTATGACACCTTTAAAGCATTTATTAAGTTACTAAACAATTTAATAAGCCATTTAAGAAAAAATTAATTACTTAATATTAATTTTCTAAAATAAATAAAGAATTTAACTTAATCTATACTATCTTATAAAGCATTTGGCTAAAACTCTTAAAAACTCTTAAAACTCTTAAAAACTCTTAAACTCGTTTATCCCTAAATGATTTCATCCCTATCCGATT
>NW_020200698.1:132488-135810 GCF_001531365.2 Cynara cardunculus var. scolymus | reverse complement strand
CATAAATTAAATTATAAAAAAATTGAATTAAAAAATTACACAAAAAAATGAGGAATTTCAAATAGTTAATTTGATACTAATATCGATATATTTTTATCAAATTTTTATAATATTTTCAAACATATATTTTATTCAAAAATAAAAATATCATCGTTTTCTCAAAATCACATAAAATCATATTATAACATCGTTTTTTTGGGAAAGAAGCATCCCTCACCAAAAAGGTAGGTTTTTGGGGTAGGACCAGGAGGCAACAGCCCCCCCCCCCCCCTACTTTTCTCTTCTTTTAAAAAAATAAAATAAAGTTATTAATTAAAGGGGTTTATAAATTCCTAATATAAACATGTAAACATCACTTTACAAGATGGAAACCCAAGATGCGAACGGTACAAAGATATGGGAAAAATCTCAAGTGTTACATCTCTGGTCAATGCTCTCATTACAAATTTAACTATGAACATAGGTCCTCAAGCATACACTAGTCCAAACTGAATGTAGGAACACAGATCCTCAATTCAAGTAATTAAATGCTTAAGAGATAATGGAAGCGAATTCAAGTAATTAAATGCTCAAAAGATAATGGAAGCGGAAGCAGTAAAACATTAATCACCGATCTAGACTAAGAGATGATGAGTATGAAAGAGTGAATACAAATAATTGTGAAATCACCATAGTCATCAAGTGTATTGATTTGCAATTTGAGAAAATGGAGTTATATCAAGAACTCACAATAGTGTATATGAAAAATATCTCTCGGAATTGCTAAAAGCTCTCTCAAGTATAAGATAAAATAATTTTTTCGAAAGATTTTTAAAACCCAAAAAAGAAACTCCTACTTATAGCCTAGAAAAGGAAAGTCAGTGCTTTCTTCAATAGATGATCTCCACGTGTAAAGGGGAAATAACCCCTTCCTGTATATGTGGCAGGTTGTGATAGGCAAGGGCTCTTGAGAGATCTTCAGATGAACACAACATTTTTTATAGTTAGACCAGATGTTCTATATGTATGGTATAGAGGCTCTGTATGGTAGGACTAGAGGCTCTGCATCTTTGAGACCTATCTTCTCATTAATAGCTCTGTATTTTTGAGTACTTTAATTCCAACTCTTGTTCAACTGGCTTCGTGGTGCAATAGTTCTCTGGTTAAGAACTTGGTTTCTTTTTACCAGACTTTTACATCAAGAACTAAGTCTAACACTGAAACTATGAGCTTTTCCTGACCTATTGTCACTAATTTGACATCTTAACATTTTTTCTCTTACCCCCTTTTGTCTCGTTTAAAATCTATTTGTATTCTCTATTCGGATCCGTGATACAATTGAAGTGGTGTTTCTTTGTTCTGGGAACCTTTATCTTTGTTTTAAATCCTTGGGTTTAGACATTTCATCCGGGAAAAGCCATCTTTTTCTCAACAATGCCTTTGACATTCCAAAATACCTTTTCAAATTCATGCACATCTTAACCCTATCAGTGTGCCCCAGGCACAAGAATTTATAATCCTTCTAACATTGTATTTATCAGACCTTGCATGTTGGAACCCATATATTGTTCCAAAATCTGCCAGATCTCATCTGAGTTTATTTCTTAACGTTATCTTATGAATAGTTTTTGTTATTTCCCAGATCTGACAGTAGAACAAATAAATAAAAGGAATTCAAGAGAGATTTGTAGATGAAGAAGATGAAATAGAAAACAACGCCGCTTTCTTTATTGAATGGAAATTACAGACTCTCAAGAACCCTAATCGACTCTCATATGATGAATCTAAATCTATGTTTTATAATRAATTTTCTCAATGCTCTCGTCTATTTTCTCTATGTCTGAAACACTRCTATATATAGGCATAAATCCTAGATAATCTGAATAGGATTAGCCTTATCCAAAGTAGGATTAGCCTTATCCAGAATAGGACTCTGAAGATAGTCGTCTTGAAGGACCAGAAGATAGACCAGAGGATAGACAGACCAGAGAGGCTCTGTCACACCAAGAGGCTCTGGTCAATGCAACCAGAGGCTCTGGTGTCTTTCACAGAGGCTCTGGTACTTGAGTCTTCACAGAGGCTCTGTGACGTATCACAGAGGCTCTGGTTCTTCTTACAGAGGCTCTGGTCGTCCATACTTGGTCGATTTATCACAGCGGCTGGTCTTCTTCCAGACTTAGACATTTTGGCGCAGCATCATCTTCAGTTGTTCATCCTTAGCCCCGATTGATTAATAAAACTTTTTAAGATCATCATTAGCATCAATTTGATGCTAACAATCTCCCCTCAAAGTTTTATGAAGCAAGCATCTTCATGAAGTCTTCAGGTCTTCTCCCTTCTGCTTGCTTGACAGAAGCTTTAGTGTGCTTGGTATGGATGGAATTTTCAAGCTCCCCTCTGATGTAGCTCTTTGGTCTTCAATTTCAACTCTTAGCTCAAATCAGAATCAATGTGAATGTAGCACCACTGATTGCACACGATGCAGCTTTAATCTGCTCACAATCCAGCACAAACTTTTAAGCGCAGAATAGCCACTCACCCCAAAAGTAGCAAATTCATCCAAAAAGGGACAGATAAATGTGTGGATTACATGACAAAACAATGCAAACAGTCTTATGACAAAGAATCTTTCATTGAACCGTAAGTTGAGTAGGAATTCARCTTTAGAGCTTGTTTCAATTGGAGATAACTTGAAAAACCAAAGCAAACACCATTGGAATTGAGAACCGGAGAGAAGATTTTAACAATTAAGCTTTATGACTTCAAGAAACAGCAGGTCAATTAAAAAAATTGACAGATAAACTGTTAATGCTTCCAAGGGCAAATCATGATGAAATCTGCCATAAACATGTAGGAATGGTGATAACAGGCAAGAAAAAATTAAGCTATAAGAGATTCAAATCCACAAAGAGAGAAGATGAAATAAAACTCAAGATATTGGCGATATGTTTGGCAAATAAAACACCAATTGCCTTAGGCTGAATATCATGAACTTTTGCTAAACGCCTACACGTAGATTTGACTTTATCAAGGCTCGAAAGATCGACTGACTCCAAGAAACTCAATAAACCGAAAGATCCAAGATCAAAAAAGGTTCGAATTCATCCAGGAACAAAACCCTTAAAAAGAATTTTGATTAAAACGTTAAGCATATGATGAATCGATGAGTTCTGGGTCCAAACAGCAGTCGAACAGCAAACTGTTCATGAATGAGTATATTTCAAGAAAATTGAATCTACTGCAGAATGATCATATCGAAAGAAATTAATCGATGAATCTAAATCTATGTTTTATAATAAATTTTCTCAATGCTCTCGTCTATTTTCTCTATGTCTGAAACACT
>NW_020200698.1:87205-132318 GCF_001531365.2 Cynara cardunculus var. scolymus | reverse complement strand
ACAGAGGCTCTGGTTCTTCTTACAGAGGCTCTAGTCGTCCATACTTGGTCGATTTATCACAGCGGCTGGTCTTCTTCCAGACTTAGACATTTTGGTGCAGCATCATCTTCAGTTGTTCATCCTTAGCCCCAATTGCTTAATAAAACTTTTTAAGATCATCATTAGCATCAATTTGATGCTAATAGTTTCTTACCACATTGTTTGAGTATGATCAATCGAACTCAATTTGTTGTCTACTGCAGCTCACCATCTGATAAACTTTGATCCTTCTTTACCTATTTGGATGATAGTGAATTTCACTATCATAATTCTTTAACGATGCTAATCAACACCTCTAGCTCAAAATTTTCCCTTTCCAATCGAACATGGACTTTTAACTATTGTGATATGTGTACATAATACACTTTGAGCCATGTGATAATACTTACAAAACGTGAGTGCAATTACCACGCCACTAACTCCCAATCATCTGTTGGATTAACATTCACATGTCCTTACAAGTGGTGTAATGCGTAGGCGATAGACTTGCTTATTGCATGAATACTAAGTCTAATTCGAACTTCGAGGTATCACTGGAAATCATAAGGTTTTCTAATCCTGATGACAACCATCAAATTTATACATATATTTACTGTTGCTTTGAATAACTGAAATACTTGTTATATCTAACCTTAATTTAACTTACTATGTTGTTTGGGTATGTGCTGACATTAAAGTCTGCAATTTAGAGAACCCTGAACGAATCCTCCAAAATAATCTAGCAACCAAAATAAACTTTTATCTCCGTTACAAATCTTGACTACTTTAAATATGACACAACCTCTGAACTTGTTGGCTTTTTCATATATTTCCTTTTGTCAACAACATGACCTATAAAAATGAAACTTCGCATCTATAGCTCAAAAGAATTTTTTTCTTACAACCTATCTTCTTTAACAATTATGGGACCAACTTTTTACATTGTACATGCTCAGCCTTATTTCTCAAAAAACTGAGCACACTGCAAATGACGACTATAACAACTCCTCTAAGTATGGTCCACATATTACGCTCACCTGGTTCATAATGCTAATGTCATGTTTCTCAACCCAGATGGAATTATTGGAAGCCCATGATTTTAAAAGAAAATTTATATGACAAAATGTTAATTCAAAGCATGTAAAATAACTTGATCTGAAACAATGGATCTGATGTCTAAAAACATTGAACAATTTGTATTTAAACATAATATAAGGCTAACACATTTGAGATTTTGATTCTCTTAGCATCGTTTGTGGGTCGTCTATCTATCTAAACCAACCATGTAAAATGACTACAATATGTATTGCTTACATAGACAAGCTAAACAAACGTGTATACAGAGGTACCCTTGCGGTACATGTACTATTTACATATTTTTTTAGTACTCTGCCTGAATTATTGGTATACCGAGACATGACCTTTAACACACATACCAGACTTAACATGCATAATGGAAGCTAACGGAGACTGGAAATTGTCAGCTACAAACTGATTAATGAAACAACTCCAGTTTTGTTGGTCCCAACTAGATCTACAAGAGTTTAAAGGTAACAATTTGTAGAAGAAGAATGAATATAAACACAAAAGCTTTCACTTTTAAAAATCTTTTATTGATAAAGAAGATCAATACAAATTTTTACAAATTGTTTGCGGAAAAGATAAGATACATAACTTATCTAAGCAATCAAAGAAACAAACAAGTTACAGAAAGCAAGAAAGAAATGACTTTCTAAAAGAAAAGGTTAAGAAGTCTTGTGCTCTTCACTAGTTAGAGTGGTTGAGGGAAATGGGGGAGTATATTCTTGGGTAATAAGATCTCCAGAGTAAAGAAGCTTGGCTTAAACAAAGATATGGAAGACACTGAAAAGGAAGAACTTCTCATCTATTTATACCATTGCATTATATGCAATTCAAAAGGTACAAAGCTCGTGTCAAGATTCTAGAGGTGAGTTTGTCCTTTGTTACAGATATATAGGCATTTGTCGTATATGAACAATAGTCTTTCATAAAGTAGGTAAGCATGCTTCGAGACAATAGAGTGACTTCATATAGTACTTTACTTTGATAGGTATGATTTTGCCCTTTGTGTGTAGAAGGACAAGCAAAAACTAATCTTGTTCAACAAGATTCATTTGATCACTAACACTGGAATAACACTGAGGTTTCTTCAGTGTTTGCTGAATCTTGAGTAAATTTAACACTTGTGTAGACAGGCTTGTTTTCATTGAGAACCACATCAGATCACGAACTTGCTTGTCTCTATCTTCATCTTTATCTTCGATATCACTAAGGTTTTGTGGTGTGAGTTTTGTCTTCCTGAAGAATACTTGTCTCTAAGAGAATGACTATACCTGTTAAGCGATCACTGAACAGACTCAGTGATGACCGCTGAAGCTGAATAAAGAGATAGTACAATTCGTAAGATAAAAAAGGATCATCATCAAAAGGATCAACAAGTTCTGATTAAGACTACTGTGTTATTTTAATATCATATTGCCTTGAAGTTTCTAAATCTGAACATTTACATGTCTTACTTTCTAGCCTAAGCCCATGCTAGTTGTTCTACCATACCCTGAAAGGTTACTTCTCAGCACCTTATGCGTATTCTTAATACCAATCATCCCTAGGGGAAAGAATTAGATCAATTACAGCTACACTTAAACTTATTACATTGCCAAACAATGTTATAATGTACGGACGTTGTGTTATGTTGCATCTAATGTGTGTTATACTGATATTGAGATACATTTATGATTTGATATTGAGATGCACCTATGATGTGCGATAATTAATATTGAGTCGTATCTAAACTGATGTCTTGTTCCTAAATCTAACAATTCAAGCTTTGACTATACACAACAACCTATGTCTCTTGAACCACTGCTTTGGTACCAACATGTAACACCCTATTTTTCTAATAGAAATGTTACCTAATCTAAAAAAAAGAGATTACTCTAAAAATAATGACTAAATTAAAACCGTTTATAGCGGAAGACTTAACAATAAACATTACTTAATCCTAACCTGTTCCATATTGGATTTTGTTACAAATTTATCTATCATATATTCTTGAACATAGATATCGAAGTTAAATGGATTAGGTAAGTCTCTAAGTGTGCCATTTTCCTTTGTCCAACCTGAAGCCTTCCATTCCTAAGATGCATATTATAGTCAGCTTATATAGCTCAGTGAGTTCATTGTTTGCGTGAATAAAATCATTTCACATCATGCATATTCAACTTGTAAGCTATGACCAAATAGTATGTAATTTCTGAGAAACATGTAACACTGAAAGAAAAGAGATCTCATCAACTTTCTAGTTAAATATGAGTGATTTTATCACTGGCATTCCCTAGGTTGTCCGACCTGCACTTGTTTGGGCACCCATTACGTGGTCGTATCACTTGTCGTGTGACTTATTGGTCAAATACCCACAGGTTAAAATTGATCATAAAACTTTCATATGAAATAGCATGCTTGAGTTATTTGAAAACAAAATAAACGCATAGCATTCAACTAATCATAAACATACATGTAAAATATATTGTATCATGTATGTAAACTGAGAGCTCTTGACCGAAGGCATACACATTTCATATCATAATATCCAATTTTATGGTTTAATATCTTCAAAAGTCAACAATGGTCAAATTTGACCCTACCTAAGGTCAAACTCCAAAATCGAGTCTTTTAGTGTCTCAGTAATCTCCATTTAATTTTATCATTAACATACTTGTGGGTCAAACGAGGTAAAAGTCAACCATTGGGCAACTCGGTCAACCCCGACTATCTTTAGTAAAACCACAAGTCTAAAACTCGACGACATCCAAAACATTGAAATAACCATTTATAATCTTATAATTCCATTTCTCCAAAATAAAGCGTCCAATAAATACTTAACTTAAATTATGACGCGTTAATCCCACTACTAAATCATCAAAATAATTTAATAACTCTCGAAATGTTACACTTGATAATGACTCTTAACGGCGTTTAATCCTTTTAACAACTAAAGGAAACATATGATCCGAATTAAGGCATCATAAACGATTGATAATAGCAAATTACGACATCTTTAAAGTATTTATTAAATTACTAAATAATTTAATAAGCCATTTAAGAAAAGATTAAGTAATTTTCTAAAATAAATTACAATATGAAATAAATAAATAAGTTAATTTAATATATTANTCCCCGTAATAATTATGACCCATACCTTTAGCCAATTTAGCTCTTAATACAGGATCATTCAAGTCAGGTTTTTCTGTTATTGGGATAGGTGAATTCTTATAGATCCATCCCCCTAGGTCCCTTGAAAAAGTTTAACATTCCAGTCTTTAAGTCGTACAAGTGAATTAAAAAATAAATGCAAAGGTTTGAGTTAGTAGTGAATAATAAGGGTAAAAGATTGAAATTATAGAGCCTTGTAAGTTGTAACTAACCCTGAAAGCCTCTAGCAGAAGAAAACTTGATTGAAAATTTGAGAGCTTTACAGCCAAATATAACTGAATCTTGTTCGCTGCAAATACTAGAAAGAAAAACTAATATGGCTTACCAAAAGGCCATTGGTCTAGCTGTATCCAGTAGGGGCGTTCATCCAAACCGCACAAACCACCCGCACTGCATCGCAAAGCGCGGTTTAGAACTTTTGTGGTGCGGTTTGCAGTTTTGAGTTATCAAACCGCGGTTCAAACCGCATCGCACTGCATATTTTGTACATTTTTAACTATATATATATATAACACATATATATAATGATTTATCATTTATGTAATATTTTTGGACTTTATGTTTTGGACTTTGAGTTTGATCCAATATAGCAATTGGCAATGTTAATAAATTAGTTGGACATGTCACAACTCACACGTCAAATTTAGTTTAAAGTTTATTTATTTTTACTTCTTAGACTATTTTTATTATGCAATATGTATTTGGGAATCGGATGCATTGAAACTCTCTAATTTTTTGGACTACTATCACTTTATCGTTGATTTTATAATGTATTTTTAAACTTAAATTATTAGATTGTAGGTATAGATACAAACCACATAAATCGCACTGCACAGCGCCGCATTTTGCGATGTGGTTTGGTGCGGTTTGAGGTTTATGCAGTGTGGTTTGCAGTTTGGGTCCGCAACGCGAACACCCCTAAGTATCCGGTAACCCAAACTTCCTAGAGGTCAAGGGTTCAAACCATACAAAAGAGGAGAATTGTGTGTGTGAGTTTCATTTGCCATATATAAAAAAGTATATACTTCAATTAAAAAACTTATATACGGCTCTTTAGTTGTTATTACAAGGACTAATAACATCATGAGTAGCTTTAGAGAGGCTTGTGAAATTGTAATAATATGCAACAATATTGAGTGGGATGATCAGCATAAATTTTTTAACCACACGGACTTAAAAGGATGAGAAGTGAAAGTAGAACATCAACTGTCAATGATAATGTCAAAGAATTCTAAGGTGCTGTATTTTTCAAGAGGTGGTGAATAAAGTCTTATTGTCTTATTTCACTTCTGATCGATAAGAGGCAGTGCTCAAGTCTGTGAGCAGAATCAATGAGACTATTTGTTTTTAGAACTGATGAATGACTGAATGTTTGTAATTGTCCATTTTTCCCTTCATAATATAGATTTATTTTTACTCATAAATATAAAAGATAATTATCAAGATATCCTCTGTAGCTATTACACTTATTTCGAACAACAAAATTATAAACACTACGCATCTATTTCAACATATTTCCAACAATTTCACTTGTTTATTCATAATTATTATGAAAATTTATAAAACATAACTTATAATATGATAAATAGCATAGTATTTAATAGTCAAAATATCGTCATTAATTTATTAATGTATAAGGCTCAATATTTAACTAAAAAAAATCTAAACCCAAGTTAAATAAGTTATAAAGCTGATAATAAGTCCAATAAAAAAAATTGAATGATCCAACTACATGATTTAAAGTCGGTCCAACAACCAACCTAGAACTGTCAGTCCAAGAATCAGCCAGCTCACCGCCGACCACACCTCCACGACATATGAACTCCTAATGGCAACTAGAAATAAAACTCTCGGTTGGCCTCTTTTTTCCAAAAGTTTTGACATTCTTTTTTGTAAAGCTCTAGAAAATGATTTTCCTCAACAATAGGAACAAGAACCAAAGAAAACCATCAAGTATTGAGTCTCATTTTTTCATTTAAATTTTCAGTTGATAAACCACTTGAAAATTAGTACAAAACCTCAAAATTGAACCTTTTAACTAAAATATGAGATATAAGGCTACTAAACTTCGATAGAGAACTTAAAAATGAAGCTAACCACATAAAAAAAGTGAATTTCGGTTAGGTATTTTACCTCCAATCATCGAGAAACGGAGCTTTTGGAGTTCGAACTTCAACCTTTGATTTCTCTCCCAAAATTGAACGAAATTTTGACTGTTCTTGAACCAAAACTGTAGAGGAAAGTGTTGGCTACTTAAATCTGCAAATTTTTGACTTGTTTGTTTATTAAAGAAGCCAATAGGAGCCTCTCAAAATCAGCCATCATTTTCAAAATCTGATTCTCAAACATTTTTGTTGTTTTGTCAAAACAGGTTCCTCAAATATGAGGTAGTTGACATTATAGAGATGGCCAAATGGGCCCGGCCTGACCCAAGACCGGCGGGGACCAGTATCGACTTGGCACCTGCTCCGCCCGAGACTGATTGGACTGGTTTGGGACCGATGGTCCGTGACCAGCTACGATATTCCACTGAAAACTAGGCCCGACCCGGCATCGGCCATTGATTTTTATTTAAAATATATTTTAAATTTATTTTTAAATGTATTTTTAAGTGTATTTGATTGAACACCGAAATGTATTTTTAAGTGTATTATGTTAAAAACGTATTTTTTAATATATTCGGTTGACCTAATTAAATATTTTAAAGTATATTTGATCGACCAAATTCTTTATAAGAAAAACATATTTTTTAGTGTATTTAATTGATCTAATTAAAATAAAAATGTATTTGTTAGGGTATTTGATTGACCAAATTCTTCAAAAAATATTTTTTTGTATGTTAGAAATCAATTTATAAAAAAATAAAAAAAATAAGCGGGACCGATTTGAGCTCAGCCCGGTACGGAGACTAGTTCTTATAATTGGTCATTGTACACCTTAACCGGTCGTATTTGGGTCGGGATTGGAACCGGTTACGACGAGACCGGTTAAGGTATCACTATTTGGAGCCGGGACCAATATTTGGCCACCTCTAGTTGACACTGACAAATGTCTTGAACAATCAAGTAATGACATTTGGCCCCCTGCCTTCAATGTTTTGCCCACTATTACATTTTTCACTCATGTTTTGCCATTTTCTTTCATTTTTTATATGATTGAACGAAAACTTCTTTCGTCACTTCTCACTTTCCTTAAATGACATGATTGACCACTTTTTAACGTTTTTCTCCACATTTTTGGTCCAATAAAATAAAGTTTATTTTTCTTTTCTTTTCATATTTATTTATTTACCCAGTTTTGGGGTATCACAAAAATGAGTATTTTTCACTTAAACCACAACCCAACATTTAAAACATAAATTATTAAAAGGAACATATTTAGAAATCTCATTGCTTCTAATTTAGATACTTATTTGCTTAAATATCTAATATTCAAACTCACTTGAAATGTGCGCAAGGCACAAACTCCAAAACATAAATTATATAAATGAGACTACATATTCAAAACATCGAAAGCATGGGTAACGAAGTACCCGAAAACAACACCTTTTGGTGATAAAGAAGACCAGATTCCATCGAATATGGTAGGAACACAAAGTTAAGCCACTTATCAATATTTTTGAGTTTCACATCGAGCTATAGATCCCCGTATACGACTTTATTGAGCACCACTGCAAGATTCCCAAAATAACCCTAACGTCTATTGAAACTCTAGATGAGCCTTACCACAAAAGTCACTGGTCTCCATATACAGCTACAATGAGCACCACCGCAAGACTTCAATAGGTTCATAACCAACCCTTCATTGAAGTTTGATAGCCAAAAGGCCCCAAACTGTATTCCCAAAGTCTCCACAAAGTCAAAAAAGGGTTACCAAATATTTATACACTTATGACAAAAAATGACTAATATGTCATATCATAAGTTCACAAGTTGGGTAAAGTCCTCGAAGCACACTTGACACATAACCAAGTGAACAAACACTTGGACTTGTTCAACAATACCAAATGAAATCCTTCTTAACTCAAAATACACTTCTTAACAGTTAAAATGATACTTTAACTCAAAATTTTCAAATATCCAATAAATCAAAACTTTTATGAAATAAATATCATCTAGTGTCTAAAAACACCCAATAAACATCATAAACATTTTCTAGGGATTTTATAACCCAAATATGCACAAAATCATAAATATTTATAAAACTCATCAATGTGTATTTACTCATAGATGTATGTTCAAAACTAAAAATAAATATATTTTGACATGTACATAATTTTGCAAATCAACTAGAACTCACCTTGCTAGATTTATGCTAAATCTAGGTTTTACCCCAAATCTTAAGCTTACTTTGATGAACACATGAAATCTCTTAGTGAGCTCTCTAAATCTTAGTTCCAAAACTCCCATAAGGTTTCCTCTACCACAAGTATCCTCAGAGTTACACAAAAAATCGAAGGAAATAGAAAAGAGACAAAGAACACTAAAACCCTAGCTTTTCGATGAAGAGATAAGAATATTACCCTAACCAAAAACTCTTGAATCCACCAAGAATGATCTTTAAAGAATTAAGAATTGGACTCTAAACCTCCAAAGTCTCTAAGATAAGAGAAAAAGGGTTAGAAAAAAGTTTGGTGGAGAGAAATGAGAAAATCCCCAAAAATTGGGGTTTTAGGGCTGAATTTGACCCTTCCGCAACACCGGGTCGCAAGGCAAGTCGCCCGAACTGCCAGTTCCCTTCATGGACACAATAAGCTAGGTGGCCTACGTTGCAACCCTAGGTCGCGCGCCAGGTCGCGCCACTCACTGACTTTCATGTTTTTCACATCCGACTGGATTTCAAACTTTTCCATTAATATAATTATGAAAAACATTCATAATTTATCATTTTAAACATCACTCTGTTAAGCGCTTAGCCATAATTATATGTCCTGAAATCACGGGTGTTACATAAGGCTTATAAACATATTAGATGCGCAAAAAATGACACTCAGAAGATGCGAGTATTAATAGCTAAAGATCGGGTTCGAGGAGATAACATTGGGTAGGAAAAGTGCTTGTGGTATTCAAATCTTGTCCTGTAACATAGCAGTTGTGAAGAGGAAAGGAGCAAAGAGGAACGAAGTAGTAAGTGGAGGAAATTATCAATGCGATAAGCATCTCGACACCAACTATTGATCAGATATTCAAAAATCTAATCAAACGCATGAAGGTCAGAATGGAAAATTTAGAATCAATTGATGTGGATGTAACACTATGAAATATAGAAAAAGCAATTAATTTAAAATTTTCAATAAATACATCAAATAAAAGATAAATCCATTTTCAATAAGCATTTACTTGATTACCTCAAATAGCAACTTAGGTTTAACGTCAATAATATGGAAAACTAAACCTTACATAAAGTCTAGGTCAAGGCCGGGTGTTACTACAATCCAATTACAGCCAACATTCCAACATACATAATATATTCCGAAAAACCTAAATCCTTTTGGTGCATCTAACTAGAACTCCACTCTTCACGGTGTCGCTAATACCATTCCTCAACAAGGACCTGATGCACATGTCAATAAATAAAAAGGGTTAGGCTTAACGCCTAGTGAATTCAAGTAATTTTCATCTTTAATATAAAATAGTAAACTGAAAAATATGTTATTTAAATCACAATTCAAAATGAAATGTAATTAGTATAAAAGCAACATCTTTCTCAAAATCATCATTTTCGTGATGAAAAGCACCCATTTTACCATGAATTCAAAACTCGATACTTATCTAAACAGTGAATAAGGTTTAAGATTCAAATGTTGAAAACATGGATAAAACTTTATTATTTAGGACATCCAAAGAACATGGGTAAGGTTCAATGTTGTAAAAACCCAAAATTTTAAATGCATAAAAATAATATTATAGTGGTTTTTAATATTTTTATAAAAAAACGAATGATTACCTAAGATATTAAGAAAATAAAAAACAAATTAGAAGTGTTAAAATATTCATATGATTAATTGAACGGAATGGTTCTAGAAATCATAAAATATGAAGTAATCGATAGAAGGACCAATATGGAAACAAATTGTTAAGTTAGGCGTAAAAGGTGTAAAGTTAGTCAAAATAGTGAAGCAAGGGGTCAGATGTAAATGTTAGAAAGTTCATAGGGCTAAAAGTCATCTTTTTCAAAGATGAGGGGCATGTTTTGCCAATAGCACATCTATGTTTGGAGAAAACGACCTCACAACCTAAAAACCACGATTTGGTCGATTTTTTCAAGTAATAAGCCAAAACTCTTGACATATAAATATAGGGAAACCGGTTAAGGATCATATTGGTTCAAATAGTTTAAAAAATAACCATCTATCGAGAGAGAAATCTAAGTCCGAAGTTCAAAATCAAAATTTTCAGTTTTTGTTGATCTTAGATGAAATTCTTAACCAAATATCATGACTTTTATGTCTATAGCTTTGTTTATAAGTAATCCATGAAACTCCATTAGCCTCATGTTTCAAATTTTCTTTTATATGATTCAATTTTATGTTTTCCAGTTGTTGAGTTTTAGTTTTAAAAACAAAACTTAAAAGAAAAAATGAATGGAACAACTTTGTACCGTAAATTACGGTTGCTCTTATTCGTCATTCACACTTTTGAGATATACATACTGCTACAAACCTAGATCGCATGGAGCGGGAGGTTTTCATTTTGTACCCCTCTTTAAGACATTTTAGTCTGATGGCTAGTTTCAAGTCTTCTTTACACTTGAGAATTTGTCCTACTTTCACACGTTTAGAATTTTGATATTTGGCAGTCGGTTCTTTAGACTTCACAATAGGGACAACCATTGGTAATGGGGGAGACATGCCCCAAAATAAATTACAACACATCAGACCACTAATATTACCCCTATCAACACCTTTTTTTATCTTTCTCCCCCGCCCTTTTCTTTATCTTATGTATCCAATTTGATTGTAACCCAAGATATTCATCTGTATTAGGATGATACAAACAATCCCCCGAGACAGACCCATAATAAGGATCAAGATCAATCTTATATTTCTCAGATGCATTTTCAATGTCATATAAATTGGCCTCATATTTTTCGGCAGGAATTTCAGAAATACGAATGTCATAATTAGATGGTAGATCTTGGTATTGATACATCGGACGACTTTCATACAACTTATATGAATTGTTGTACGACTGATATAGAGTTTCATACATCCCTTGCTTTGAAATGGGTGATACTGAGATTGGTGCGTTCGATGTGGAGTTTGAAACGGTTGATATTGAGTTTGATATGATTGATATGGAGTGTTAGGAGCTGCCTCATCACTTTGGAGTGGTTGGTATCGAATGAGTGGAAGTATGTATCAGTTGTAACCCTCACTTTAGCTAAACGGAATGAGTGAAAGTATATACTGGAGGTGGTCCAGCCCATACACAGTAACTGGAACAATATATTGGCTTGAGTTCGATTGATTGTTTTGCGTACCACAATCGCAAACATACAATCTTAGGGCTTGCAGTGAAATATCCACATCATTAGCTAGAAAATGTCTCATATCATTGATGTCAAATAACTCGACAACCGAACCAAATGATAAAAATTTATATGTTAACTTAAAGTGATTTCGTAAATCTGGTAAGTTTAATTTTCTAACTAAATAATTGATCAAACCTAAAAATGTTAAGTGTATCGCCAACAAAACAATCGCTTTTTGCGTCTCTAGAATATAATCTACCACGTCGTTGACTAACTGCCACAAAGCTCCACAAAAAACACGTACCCTAACTTTTTCAACGACGGTTGACATTGATTCTTGAGAGTTTGAAGAAGATAACTTTTTATGTAAAAATTGGATTAGAATGTGTCGATGATGTTTAGTAAAAATAATATATATATATATATATATATATATATATATATATATATATATAGGAGTCAAAATTCAGAAGTGGTGTAGGGTGCCAAGTGAGCCCCTTATGCATCGCACACCCGTCGGTGCTTAACCGTCAGCTGCCACCGATAAGAATCCGGCTGAGATGTCACATCATCAAATTTTGTATTTTTTTTTTTTTTGCAAACTAATCCCTCTACGTACCAGGTAGTGTGTAATGCTAACCGAGGGGTCATTTTTTTCAAAAATATTTGTTTGAAAGTTATTTTTGTAATTTCGATTATTTTAGGAGGTTAGTTTAGTTAATAACTGGATAGATGGCCCTCCCAACTTGGCCTATTCACGTGTTCTCCAAAACGAAACCAAGAATCTCATTCGTTGACCACACCAAGGACCCCCTGGTCTTCTTCACCTTTTCAACCATCAGATCACAACTCCATGCATCCAACGGTCAGAAACATACCATCTCGGATCTCAAACAACAGCATTTCACACCAAGATCAAAATCATCACTAAATCATGTCACTTCTTCAAAACCCAAAATCACATAGAAAAGCTTAAAGCTTTTGTGCCAAGATTTCCGATGGGTTTCACGATGGGTTTGAATCTCCTTCTTCTGGTAGCCATGGTTGCCACCAATATCCTCTCCCTCTACCACCTCTCAACCACCATGATTTCCACTAAACCCACCACCCCTCTTAACCCCCCAGTTCCCGACCACCTCCTCCGCCAGCTTCAGACCATACGCGCCACCATCAACCACCTCACGCGCCTCCAGCCCAATCCTTCCCTTCACAACAACCCCTCCACCGCCGCCGCCATCATCCCGTCGGATCTCCTTCTCTATACCCAACTCTCCCCCATCGCATCCGCCTGTCGCCACCACCCTGACCTCCTTCACCAGTACATGAACTACACCCCGTTCACCCTTTGTCCCCCACCGTCATCCGCCGCCGCTGAGCCGTTGATCCTCCGTGGATGTCATCCTCTCCCACGCCGGCGTTGCTTTTCTCCCACCCCTAATAAGCTCCCAACTTCCCTTCCCACGAACCCCTTCTCTCCGGTGCCGGAAAATTCCATTTTATGGAGTAATTACAAGTGTAAAAACTTGGATTGTCTTAACCCAGATCTGGGTTTTGATTTAAAGAAAGAGAAATCAAAGTTTTTGAGCTACAAAACCGATCTTGATCTCCCCATTTCTCAACTAACAGAGATCGCAAAAAAGTCAAAAAGCGTCCTCCGGTTAGCTCTAGACATCGGCGGCGGTACAGGTACTTTCGCTGCGCAAATGAAGCAAGAAAATGTGACGGTTCTAACGACCACAATGAGCTTGAGTGCACCATATAACGAAGTTGCTGCACTCAGGGGATTGGTGCCATTACATGCGCCATTGCAGCAGAGATTGCCGGTCTTCGATGGTGTTTTGGATCTGGTACGATGTGGACACGCCGTCAACCGGTGGATTCCGGTGGCAGCAATGGAGTTCTTGCTTTATGATGTGGATAGAGTATTGAGAGGTGGTGGGTATTTTTGGGTGGATCATTTTTTCAGTAAAGAAGTCGATCTTGATAAGATTTATGGGCCATTGATTGGGAAATTGGGGTATAAAAAGGTGAAATGGGCAGTGGGGAAGAAGATGGATTCAAGTGGCGTGAAGAATGGGGAGGTTTATTTGACTGCTCTTTTGCAAAAACCAGTTTCAAGATGATGATGAAGATGCTGATGAATCTTTTCTTCTTCATTCTTGAGGTACAAATCTATATCTAGATTTGTGGTGGTCTTTACATCATGAATTGCATTACTTATCTGCAAACTATGTCATGTTTTGATGCTTGCAGAAGTTGGACATTTCACAGTTGGCTTATTTTGACTGCAACCAGTTAAGAAAATGGAAATTAGGAGCTAGATTCGAGTTAAAAACTGGGTGGCCTATTTTGCCTATCTAATACCCACCTTTAGATCAATAACACTAATGAGAAGCACCAGTCAATTCTCTTCTAAAGCGTAATTCATGGATTTGTTTGTGATTAAAAGTGATCAAGGGACCAAATCGCCTCTTACACTTCTCAACTGAACTGTTATTCTTACACGATCCCTCGTTTATATACCAACGTGATAACCGCTACTTCAAATCACGGTCCCGCCTGCTATTTCTACAGTTGACCGCGTTATCAGCTTAGCATATGTTACCATGAAAATGTTGATATTAATATATGTTAACCTACTTTAACATGAAATGTTAACATATTAATGCATGTGAGGATGTTAACTTATGTGAAACTCTGGTAACGAAGTGGTACCTACAACTTATGTGAAACTCTGGTAACGAAGTGGTACCTACGGTTCTCAAGAAACTTTAGTTCTTATCAGAACCCAAACATGTTGTATCAACATATATGAAGCTGGTAACTCATAGTTGTGTCCAAAGTCGAAATTTGGTTCTTTGATGATCGGTTTTATAGATATGTTCATGCTGAACACCAATGAATCTTTATTTTACAGTACCCTTTTACTAGCTTCCCCAAACGACCAAACATATGTTTGCCAAACTAGCCGATAAACTTGCTGTTAGGGGTGGTCGTGGCGGCCCTGTTTGGGCGGTTTAACCCCTCAGACCACAAACCAGACCGTAATGGTGGTTTATAAAATTTTCAAACCGAGCGGTTTGACATCAAGTGTCCAGACCGGTCAAACCAGACTACGAAAAGGCGGTCTGGTCTGACTGGTTTAGGCGGTTTGGGTCTTTAATGGACTTTAAATATTAAATTTAAAACATATATAATTTATAATTTTCGATTAAATATACAATTTAACAAAACAAAATATCTAAACAAATAAATGTAATAATTAAGCAGCTTACAAAGTCGAAGCAATCAAAAATACAAACAAATAAATATATAATACATATTAGAAAATAAACAAATTAACAAAGTTACAACTCCCCTGTAAGTATTGAGTAAAAAAATTCACGACTTCACAACCTTCAATAGTTCAATTCTTGAGTCTTGAATTCTTGACCAAACAAAATAGAAGCCAAATCTAAGTTGATTGAATCACTTGGTTGATGTCTTGATGATGTGCGCTGAAATCAAACCATGGATTAAAAAGATTGATAGATTGATAGAGTTCTGGAGGAATTTCAAAATTTGGATACCGTCAATATCAAATGTGTCGATATGTTTAATGGTTTAAGGGTTTTAGGTGCCGATTTTGATTATGTTAGATGTTAGGTTTAGGGATATATTTGAGTCATAGCCCATAAGTTAAAAAAGTTGGACTTGCTAATACTAATATATATATATATATATATTTGGCGGCCGGTTTGGTCCAAACCGCCAAAAAAAGGTTCCAGACCGGACCGGACTGCCCAGTTTTGCTATTTTCCAAGCCATACTGGACCGCCAAACCGCCAAAGACGGTCCGGTTTGACTTGGTTTGTCCGGTTTGAGCGGTCCAACGGTTTTTTTGAACATCCATACTTGCTGTTGGCTGATAAGCCATATGACAATTTAGAATGGTCTAAAAGGAAAATATAAGGGGCATTTATGTGAATATAAAGGGGTATAATTGGAGAAAAAGTGAAAAGAAAAACCCAATAAGCTATATTAAATAGCTTTTCAAAAACCTAGTTTATAGCTTATCAAATAGGGTTTTTTCAATAAACTCAAAAAATAACTACATGAGCCCAACTAGGTAACTCGCTCGCAATTGAGTCGAAACGAAAATAATTTGTTGTCTTTTCTCCTCTTTGTACTCATACAGCTTATGTTTTAGTTCGGATATTTAGCCTCATGTCTTCATTTACGTCAATAAAATTCGACCAAAATTGTACCTTTCGTAATCTCGGATTACCATACATGATACTCCTTTTTATCCAAGAAAGAATACAACACTTAGGGGTCGTTTACCTAACAATTACCGGGTAAGTGCTTACTGAGTGTCACTTACCTTCGGATGAGCATGACAAAGACCTAAAGTCTTTCCCGGCAAGAGTTCTAGCAAGAACCAAGAATCTTACTTGTGATAAGTGAAGGAGAAGACTTTTACCTAGTAAACTCTTACCGGATAAAGAGAAGCTTACCAACAATCAATTTTAGTTACCCGATAAGGTAAGTGAGGGTAATGCTCTTGTCAAGTGTTTATTCAGTAAGCATCTGGTAAACGACCCATTAGGCCATGTTTGGCAACCATAAACTAACTTATTTTTCGAGCTTATTGAAAAAGTCCTATCTGGTGAGCCATATAAACCAATATCTTGGAAAGCTGCTTGAGATGGCCTATTAGACCTGTTATCATCCTTTTCCCAACTATGCCCGCTACATTTTTCTTTTAAGTCATTTACATTGTCATATGGCTTATTGACTATTTATCAGTTAACTTATAAGCTAACAACTAACCTTTTCAGCCAACAACTAGTTTATAAACTAGTGTGCAATATATATCATCACTATTTTGAGTACCATATGAGTGTAGTTGATGAAGGACAATTTGCATCCTTGTATATTCGTCGTTATAATGGATTGTATTTGATTGTTTCCGAGTGGTCGATATCAATTTATTGCATTACATATCGGATCCGTGGCCGAAGTTTTTTGATGTTGGTACAATGAAATGGGTGATGTGGTTAACGACAGTTATTTGATCCATAATTTAATCGACATTCTTTGATTTTTCTTTTATAACAGGGACACGGTGTCGGAGCTCGAATCGACTAAAAAGTAGAGGTAACAGGTTCATTCCTTGTGTTCAAAAGGAAAATAATCGAAGTCATGTTACTAGCCTCAAATCCAAGACCTTCAATGTAGTTGTTTTTGTGTAAAGATCAACATTACCAAAAATACTATTTGTAATCCTTTTTGTAGTACACATTACACAATTTATGCCATAAACGAGTGTAGGCTGGTTTTTATTTGTTCCGAATGTGCTACGTGAACCGGCGTAAGGGGTCAAATTTGAGTTCCGTTCGGCAGCTTTGGCTCGTTTCTCTTTCTACATGGGGTTATCTGAGAGAATAACTTTCTGACAGATTTCAAGGCATAACAAGGCATTTTTTCTGTTTACTGTGGACGTTCTTAAGGCTATGTTTGGCAAATTAGCTAATAATCTAGTTGGTAACTAATAATTTAGCTTATGAATGATTTATATTTGGCAAAAATTAGCTAATAATCTTTTTTTTTATTAACCTGGATATTCAACCCGCTATACTAGCCGACTAATCCCAGGGCGACCACCTATTTTGCAGATATCCTGGAGTCACTGCATTTGAATCTCCGTGGCCACAAAGAGATTTTTATTCCTCCTTGGATTTGAACTTGAGACATTCTGGTACTTTTGACCTTTGAGGTCAAGCTCAAACCAATCAGGCACCATTCTTCTGGTTAGCTAATAAAATTATAAAATGACCAAAAAAGATATCTTGAAAAATTAGTTAATTACAATATTTCATAATATAATTAAAACAATATGTTAATATCTTAATAGTATAATATGTTAATTAAGAAAAACAATATAATAAAGAAAATTAATAATATAAAATGTTGATTAAAAAAATTTCAAATTGATTATTATATGTATTTATAAATTTTGGATTTGTTAAATCAAATTGTAGAAAAAAGTTATTAATTTACGATTTTAAATAACTATTACATATAATACAAATAAAAAATAAAATCTTAAAATGTTATTATATACAAATCCTAACAAATTCCATGAAATACCAATTACTCCAAAAGGATTTTAAAATCTCATGTTTGTGGGATTTCAATAAAATCCTAAGATCTCAAATCTAGGAAAGTTTTGAGGCATGAGATTTAAATGAAATTCAATTCCAAATCCAATCCAATCCAATTTAGAATTTGATTGGATTTGAAATTGAATTCCATTGCAATTTCATGTCTGGCTTCAAGGATTTTGAAATCCCACGAAGGTGGTTGGTATTTCACTGCATTTCATAGGATTTGAATGTAACATGTCTTAAAAAATGTTTAAAACATATATTTTATAATTATCCAATAATAAAAAGATAATTCACGTATTTTTATAATTTATTTATATATTATAGAGTAGAATTCAAATCCTACAAACCAAAAATTTCAAATCCTCTCAAATCCAAATTCTTTTACAATATCTAAATCTCTTAAAACCATTCCATTAGATCAAACGTCTGAATGTTCCAATAGTAGCAACAAAAAGGAAGTCTCAAAATCTAGCCTTTAATTCAATCACCATTTCAAGTCTCCATATGGACACCGTAGGTTTTCATTATCATTAGCTTAACAAGATCCCATGATGACTCATCAGAAAAGAGAAAAAAAATAGCATAAAAAAACATGCTTGTCGTTTTGGTGACCTCATAGAGTAAACATTTGACCAGATGGAAGTATCCATAATGTGAAGGTCTAAACTAATTAAATCGAAATATGGAAGACTAACATATTCTAAAAAGGTTAATGACTACATACTATGATTCAGACTCCATTACTAGTAATTAGTAAATACAACTTTACTACATAATCATTTCCTCATGTTATTCAACAAAAACCCATAACATCGACACAAAAACACGACAGATATATCCGACTTCTGTAACTGCTTTCAAAATCCAAACCAATCTAGATATGGATCATCTCACCGTCTGCCTAATCTTGATCATTCGTTTCAGTGTCGCTAACCAGAAGCTGCACTCATCCCAGTCACTTGTCGTAAGATCAACCTGTACCAACAACCAAGGATAATAATATATCAACTTTGTCCATTCGTTTACTTAGTTTTTTTGGTCATCATATAGTATCTAGCAATTTTTGCTAATCTTAACAGGTAAGATGTCACTTGTTCAAGTCTCCTCAAAACCACCAGAAGGTTTGTCTCGTTGTTAACTTCAAGGTTAGGAGTAATCGAGGTGCATGCATACATGCTGACATGAACATCTACAGTTATAGAATAATGTTCTTTCTCAACTACGAAAAGTAGATACACAAGCCATTTCAAAAAACAACTTTTTTGATAATTATAAATTTTACATTTTATACATGAACGACTTAACTTTGAACACCGCCCGCAAAAAGAACACAACTTTTTTGAACCCACTGATTATATATTCTATTTTTTTACCTTTTACATTATAAATGCAATGCTTTCTATTAACTTCACCACACAGCCAAATCCTATATTTTCCCTCCAAGAAAACAATTAGAACTACAGATTCACTATGTATTTGTTTTCTCCAAACAAAATTGCGGAGTTGTACACTTTCCATAAAAAAGGTGGAGTTTAGAAAGATTGTGCCAAGATATTCATGAGTGGAAAGATCTTCCATCAACCACGATTCTTCAACTCTGTGAATGATCTCCTATTCAAGCAAGGGAGCGATAAAGAGTTGGTACAACATGCCATCCCATATTCTCAAAAAGAAATCAATGTACACATCACCACCTACTCAGTATGACACCAAGTATCTTGGATCAGACAGTCACGTCATCAATCCATACCAGATAACACCGCGAGTCATCGGTCCGTTTTTTGAAGGGGACTAGAAAAAGACTGGTCTTTTTAGGGACCGGATTTCAGATCAAGACTGGTCCGGACCGCCAATCCTAAGTCAGCCCTTACCCCGCCAGACTTGGACTGGGCTCTTCTTGGACCACTTTGACCAGACCAGACTGACTTTTAAGGACCGGTCTGTGCCCATATCTGACACCAAGTACTCTAGTAACCAACAAAAGTTCCCACCTATCAGCCTATTGAAAATTTGAAATGCATGAATTCTTAATACCGACACCAGGGGAGCAGAAGCATAATTTAAATGTTTTAAGATTAGAAAGAGACCGAGTAATAACAAAATTACCAGGTACATTGGATACATCTGCTGTCTGTACTGTTGGTGGAGGGGCAGGAAGACCAGCCGGCTGTGTAGGACTAGGTGGTTGAACATGACCTGAAGTAGTTCTTTGCACTCCTGTATTACTACTCATAGGCATGAATCCCCTCACTTGTGGTGTGGGTGCCCCATCTTGCAATATCCTCTGCCCAGGAGTAGGAATCATTGGAGATGGAACAGGACCAAGTGAACCAGGTGCTGGTGGTCCAACTTGGTAATTAGAATTAGCCTTCACCTGAGGCTGAGACTAGTACACGACATTTGTTTTAGCAGAAGAAATCCTACAAGTTAGTAGTCAAAATTCTAAAAACACGAAGAATATCTCTCTCTCTCTATATATATGCTTACAGGATAGAATTGAGAACCCATGCTAAGAGGCTGCTGGTATTGGTCAGCATTTCTCATAATAGGAGGGGTGGTAGGAACAAATAGTCTTGGTGCAGGTTGAGTTGCAGCTGGTTGGGGAGCAAATCCCACCTAAAAGAATATAGGTGAAAAAACTTTATTCTATATAAAACAGCATCATAAGAAATTACTCAAGTTATCCGCCCAGAAATTTACAGCAAAGGAAAATGATAAACTATGCCGAGGAAAAAGTAAGTCAAATTCAAAAGAAACACCAGAAAGAAACTAGTGATGGGGGATATGATGCTTAACAGAATGCTATGTACTCCGTCCGTCCCAAAATAAATGTCAATGAAAACAACATGCAGTTTTAGAAATGTCTAATTATTACACTTTTTAATTAACTACATGACAATTTTACCCTTTATAATAGAGGGGTAATGAATTTATCCATCTAATAATTAAGGACAGACTTTGAAAGTAAGTACTTACTTATGAAAGTGGACATTTACTTTGAACTGAAATAGAAATGTGGATATTTATTTGGACGGAGGGAGTAGTTGTTATACCTAACAACTTTCCATGTTTGTACTGTAAAACTTCAACTAATTTACATACCGGCAGAATGTGAGCTGCAGGAGATGGAACAAATGAAGTAGGTTGTTGCTGTTGATATTGAGTACTGTAAGAAGGACCAGGTGGTTGCTGATAGTTTTGACGATGGTAAGCGGCATCATCCTGGAAAGTAGCAATACCCGTAAATAGAAGAAAGCAAACACATATGATCAGCAATTGCCCTTGCCTTTCCCTAAAGTTGTATATAACATAGTTCTTTTCAAGTAAATTACAGTATATTTTGCCACTAGCACTATGCCTATTCCCCCTTGCCGTGGTTCCAAAAACATTTGCTCATTGTAAATCTATGCGTTTGATTAAATCCACTGAAGGAAATTTGTTCAAATATTGAAGAAAATAGAGTATAGTTACACCTGATAATAGTTTCTGGAGGACTCAACAGCTGAACTTGTCTGTTTGTTGACACCGTATGAAGCTGCCATTAGAAACTGAGAGTTGCCAGGATCCATAGACCCAGCTGTCAGTGACCGCTGGTCAATCTCCTTTCTGTTAGCTGTCCGCCCCAACTAGCATCAATGTAAACCTCTAAATCTCAGCTGCTGTGTTTTCTGAATGCAAGCCGAGACCTGGAGTCATTTTTAAATAGCATAGAATGCAATACACGGCTTCCAAATGTTCATCACAAGGGTTGTGCATACGTTGACTTGCAATGCCGACAGTAAAGGCAATATCAGGCCTGGTATGGGAATGATAGATTAATTTGCCTACTATTCTTTGAACTCTCCCTTTCTACTGGAGTTGATTCACCACTTCGATTTGCTTTCAAGTTTGGATCCATTGGAGTATTTGCAGGCTTGCATCCAAGCATTCCGGTTTCTTTTAGAAGATCTAGGACATACTTACGTTGGGATATGACAATTCCATCTTTGAATCGGTCTACCTCCATCCCCAAGGAGTATTTGAGAGGTCCTAGATCTTTCATTTCAAATTCTGATGCAAGCCGTGTCTTTAGTTTTGAGATTTCTTCAAAGTCGTCACCTGTTAGGATTATGTCATCCACTTAGACAATGAGAATTGCTAATTTTCCTGTTGAAGAGAACTTTATGAACAAGGTATGATCAGCTTGACTTTGAATTAATCCATGTTTGATGATTGACTTTGCAAATCTATCAAACCATGCCCGAGGTGACTACTTTAAGTCGTATAGTGACTTAATCAATCTGCACACACTTCGGCTACTTGAAGCTTTCTTCATTCTCGGTGGTATGTCCATATAGACTTCTCTTCCAGTTCCCCGTTTAAGAAAGCATTTTCTACATCCAACTGGTATAAGGGCCAATCACAATTGACTACAAGGGATATTAGAACTCTTACAGTGTTAAGTTTGGCGACAAGAGCAAATGTTTCTTGATAATCAATGCCGTATGACTGAGTGAACCCCTTAGCTACCTTTAATACTCCAATCTGAGTTATACTTGATGATGAAAATCCATTTGCATCCGACAGTCTGCTTTCCTTGTGGTAATTCTGTGAGGACCCATGTGCCATTTTTCTCAAGAGCATTGATTTCCTCTTGTATTGCCATTTTCCGTTTGGGATGTTTCATGGCCTCATCGATGTTTGTGGGTACCTGGACCGAATCAAGAGAGGAGAAAAATGATTGGAAAGTTGGTGTAAGTTTCCCGTAAGAAACGTACCTCTCTACAGGATGATTTGTACAAGTTCTGGTACCCTTTTGGTGAGCAATGGGTAAGTCAAGATCAACAGATGAAGAATCTAACTCAATTCGTACCTTTATGATCTTCAAGGTTAAAAGGGACTGGATGAGCTTTTGAACAATCCTGACCTTGCATATTGGCCTCTGTATTCCCAACTTTTCTTCTTCTGTAAACCTGAAATTCTTTGTTCACTGGATTGGGATGTTTTTGAGTTTGAGCTTGTGGAGTGGGGTTTGAATCTGTTGTGGATGGATTGGCTGAAGGAGTATTGTTTGTGGAGGGAATGACTGAAGGGTTAGTGGTTTCTGGAGATGATTCAGATTAGACCGGAAAGGTAGTGTTTTCTGGAGAAGATTCAGATTGGTCAGGAAAAGATGGAATGGTGTCTTCTTGAGCATGATCTGGTTGGGTAGGTGATGTTTGGGTAGTATTTTCTGAAATAGGCTCTGGTTGGGTATATATGGAGTGATGATCCTGAAGAGTTTCCCGTAATTGATATTCCCTCAATTGTTCCCTCTGAAAATCAGATCTGGGAAAGAAGGATTGTTTTTCAACAAAGGTGACATGCATAGTGTTATAGACCTTCTTTGTTTCTCGAGAGTAACACTTATACCCTTTCTGAGTGCTGGAATATCCAATGAAGAGACATTTTTGGGACTTCAGATCAAGCTTTGTTCTTTTGTCATCATGAACATGGACAAAGGCTGTACAACCAAAGACTTTAAAGGGAAGCTCTGAAGAAAAAACTAAGACACGAGGGAATGCTGCAAGCATTAGATTTCTTGTTGTTTTGAATTGTAACACTTGACTTGGCATGTGATTTATAAGGTAAGTAGTTGTGAGTAATGCTTCCCCCTCAGAACTGTTTATGGACATGATTTGAAAACATGATGGATCTGGAAACCTCAAGAAGATGACTATAATTTCTTTCAGCCACTCCATTTTGTTGTGGAGTGTCAACACAAGAGCTGATAGGGACAATTCCCTGATCTAATAGATATAAACCAAGGACAGAGTTTAAATATTCCTTTCCATTATCAGTTTTCACAATTTCAATCTTTTGTTTGAATTGATTTTGGATCATGGAATGGAAAGTTTTTAAGATAGAGGTTGTCTCTGGTTTTTCTTTCATGAGAAGAGTCCATGTTGTCTTTGTACGATCATCAATAAAGGATACGAACCATCTTGATCCATTGATATGTTTTACCCTTGAAGGTCCCCAAATGTCACCGTGTATCAGGGTCAAAGGTTGTGAAGGTTTGTAGGTCGTGGCAGGAAAAGTTTGGGGAGCATGTTTGGCGAGTTTGCATATTTCACCATGGAACAAATTTGGCATTTTATTAATGAATAAATGAGGAAACAATCTTTTGAGATAACCAAAATTTGGATGTCCAAGGCAAAAATGCCATAGCATGATAAGATTCTTATTTGAACTAGAAAAAGAATCAAAGACATAATTGAAGTTGTATTTGGAAACACAACTTGCCTTGTGAACTTGTCTACTTTTAGAAGAGTTCTTAAGAATATAGAGTCCATTATGCACTTCACCACTGCCAATCACCTTCTCCGATCCTATCACTTGAAATTGGCAAAAGTTTGAATTAAATTTAGACACACAATTTAGTTTTTTAGTGAGTTTGTTGATTGATAGAAGGTTGCAATTTAATTTAGGAACAAAGAGAACTGAAGAGAGGAAGAGACCATCTGATAACTTTACAGATCCCGTTCTTGTTACTTTAGAGATGGAACCATCTGCAATTCTGGCTGTGAGAGGATTATCACGTGGTGTAAAGGTGTGGAAGACATTTAGATCACCTGTCATGTGAGCCAGATGCCCCCGAATTTACATCCCATGGACCAATGGTGTTGAAGGTTGCTTGAAAAGAGGTACCTTGGTAACTGACGTTTGCACTGATTGAAGGTGAGTTTGGCTATTGTGAAAACTGCCCAAAGAGTTTCTGGAGTGCATCAATCTGATCATTCATGAAAGGGTTGACCTCGGTCATTGTTTCTTCATTGTTTGCAACCATGTGGACATGCCCTTGATCACTCCTACTTTTGCTTTCCAATCTGCAGGTTTTCCATGGAGCTGGAACCATGGATCTTCCAGCAGATTTCAAGCAGATGACCTGGTCTTTGGCAGTGATCACATCATGGTCTGCCCTTTCGAGTCTTGTTGCTTGAAGAAGCCGAGTAGTTATCATTGCAGATCCATCCAAGTGTTGTGAAGAGTTTGGCATCATGAGTTCCAACTTTCTTCCCTTCAGATATCAGAGAAAACTTCTCGGATTAGAGGGAGAGGTTTGAGGCTCATCATTCTACTTTTGACTTGGTCAAGTTCTTTGTTCAACCCTAACAGAAATCTAAATGTTCTCTTTTTCTCAATGATTTCTTTGTAGAGGGTTGCATCATTAGGATACTTCCAAGAATACCTCAAAAATATCAAAGTGTAGCCAATACCTTATGATTGTGTTGAAGTATTGTGTGACATCTGAGTCTCCTTAGGATTTCAGAGGTATAGCTATGATACCATGTAGTAATTGAGAGCCTTTTTATTTTGTATATTGAAAGGGAATACAACAAATATATTTATGCAAGAAAAGAAATCCCTAAAAACAGAAAACACAATCAAAGGAATCCTAGAGAAAAACAAGAAACTCTAACTAAGGAAAAGATACAGAATCTTTACATGTTCTTTACCGAAATATTTGGTTTGATAGTGTGCTACTAATTCTTCCGCTCTATGCTTTTAATTGTGGTGCCATAGTGGTGAAATAGCAGTGCTATAGCAGTTAACAGTCCTAGAAGAAATAGCGGTTCCGCTAATAGCGGCGCTAATCACCGCAATCGGGCGCAATTTTGACTTGCAATAGCAATGTGAAAACCGCAATTAGGAGTTGAGCTTTAAGTTAGCCTTTTAAAGGGTTTGGAGATGTCGATTAAGGAATTACAAGCTAGGGGGCTGATTTTCATTTGCATATTGGTGTGTAAACTCGCTATTCCTCTCTCATCTCTTCTATTTCAGTCTATATTTTGCATCTACTCTTCACAACAACATTGTCTTCCAACATTGATTTTGCTCATCTCTTCTATTCACCTGTTCTTATGTTCATCTTCAAAATATATATTATGTTATGCATCTATTCATACATTTATTTATAATTGTAATGATTACATGAACCGCTACATATGGACCGTTTTACCACCGCCTTACCATCACAATAACCGTTATATCAAATCACGGCCCTGACCGCTATTTCAAATTTTGAATGCTGTAACAGCATAGCTTCTGCTTCTGATAAATCAAAAGGGTGCACGTTCTGCTAGGGGATTGTAACTTCCATAAATTTCCCATTTGTCACTCAACAAATTTCAACGAGTGAATTTTTAAGTTCAACCAACCCATATGCAAATGTGAAATGAGTGTTCTCTATTATGGAATCTAATTTGTTGTGAAAAAAAGAAGTTACTTGCTCTGCCAATTTAAACCTTATATAATAGTGCATACCTGGTTCAGATGAAAGGGCTATCCGATCTCGTAAAATCACCAGTTCAGGAGACAAATCTTCAGTACCCATTAACTTCAAATATTCCATAGTTGTTGTTAAAAGTCCTTGACTGGCTAATATTTCAGCATACTTCTCAACAAGTTTGCATAAAGGACTGAATCTCTTCTGTTAGGACTGAAAATCAGTATTAAATTGTATTCGTCTTGAAAGATATTCTGAAGAGAAGAAAGAGTATGAAGAAGAATGTCAAAGAAAGAATTTGGAATTGTCGGACAGCATTGTTCAGAAAAAGAAAGAATTAGATGAAGAGAAGAGAGTGTTTGTTCTTGAAAAGAAAAACACTGTCAAGAAAGATGCTGTTAAAGCAAATCTCGGATTTTGAGCAGCTGATCATCTTGGAACGAACCAAGACTGATAAAGAAAAGAAAGACATCTCCGAAGATTGTCAGAGTCAATTACATAAATTGTCTGAAAGCATTGATCGAAAGCAAAAGGCGTTAGACGAAGAGAAAAAGCAATTTGCCTTTGAGAAAAGAAATACTTCAAAGAAGTATACAACAATTGCTAAAGAGCTTGCAAGTAAGAAAAGTGGTTTGACATCGCTTCGGAGAATGCCAGGAGCAGCTCAGATGAAGAGAAACGAGAGTTGATAAATCAGAAGAAAAAGTTTGAAATGCTACAGAAGGAGTTAGAAGGTAAACTCCTGGACACTACAAGTAAATTGTCTGATCTAAAGACAGACCTTGAAACTGAGATGAAGATGAGAACTGAACTGAAAATTAAATTTGATTTAGTTACTGTTGAAAGAGACCAGCTTTTACAAAATGTCAAAGATTTTTCGTGTGCTAAAAGCCCAACTGGTTCTCAATCACAATGTAAAACTAACTTTTATGATTGTTCCAAATCGAACAGTTATTCAAGTAGTCCTAAATCAACTGTTTCTAAGAACAATTCTCAATCTTCAAATCAGCACTATCAAGGGTATGTCATTGGATCACCCAATTACTCTTCAAAGGTTAAAAGCATTTGGGTCAATAAGTCTGAATCTGTTTTATCTCATACACCTGTTGTTAAAACAATTTTCCTTGCATTATGAGATCCACTAATGATCTGATCAATCTTAGCAAGAGAAGGATCAATAATTTTGTCAATAACAAAAGGTTCAACAGATGGCATGGAGATAACAGCTATCAGAACAACTGGAAAGGTAAGAACATGTATGATCAAAATTTCTGGTACGGTTCATATTTTATTCCTAATCATCTTGTTAATAGTGCTGAAAAGAAAATATCTTATAGAAATAAATGGTTTGGAAATTTCAACATACCCCAACCTGATACTAACAAAATAGGACCCAAGTTCGTTTGGGTACCAAAATCTACTTAATCTGGTTTTGCTGGTGTGTCCATTTTGTGCTGATCAGAATATCATTTCAGTGATACACCAATGCAGGGGGAGTTGTAATTTATTCCAAACGAGGCTTCTGAACATTTCAGTTCAGGACCCGTGCTTTACTGAGTGTGGTTTCTAAACACTCAGTTTAGAACTCATGCTTAAAATGTTTCAATTTTTTTTTATTCTTTTGAGCTTAACTGAATCATTACTTAAATCTGTTTTCTAGGGGGAGTCTCTAGAAATTTTCAATAAATGTTTTTGGAAAATGAGTTTTTTGGTAACGAGTACATTTTCCTGAACAGGTAATTCCTGAGATTTTACTTGCTTAATTTCTCGTTGTACATAATTCCAATACCTGTTTCAGCTATTCTTCAAACTGTTATTATCACGTCTCTTATACGAAAATCTTTTTCGGTGATAATATGCTCGTTTGTATTCAACTTTGTTTTCTGATATTTTTTTTTACATTGATACATATACATTCATTTTTTTAATATCAGAATCTGTAAATTTGTTCTTACAGATCTTCATTCATTTCTCTCATATATACTGAATAATCGAATTGTTGTCGCATCATTATTTCATTAATTGTGCTTAAAGCCAAATTTCTTGATCAGTTTTTTATCTGATCATTGTGTTTTAAAGAAATAATATTTTTGATCAATCATTGTGATCAAATGTGCATAACGCTATATTTTAGGAGGGACTGAGTGCTTATCAGAAATACCTCTATGGAATGTCAAAACCGACAGACCTACCCAAGAGGACAACCATATCTGAGTGAGCTTTAAATCAAAAAGGGTTTGTGTGCCGAGATTAAAATGAAAAAGAGAGGGGTAGTTGTTGTGAGCTAAAAGAATTGACGAGAGTTGTGTCAGGATTAAAAGAAAATGAGAATCCTATTCCAAACTTATATAATCCGGGCATACCACACAATCTATTAGTTCTCGATTTTTTGGAGACTAATATTGAAAAAGGCAAAGCTCAGGCCAATTCTTGTCACAACCTCACCAGCTACTCATTTATCTCTTAACAGATAAGTGTTTCAATAACACTTGGGGCACGCAACTCATCATCTATCAATTTCTCATTCGGAGAAAGTTGATATTGAATCAGAAGGATATATGTCCCCCCTTCAAGTCTTTTTGATCACATATTGAGTCTGATAAATTTGTGTAGTCCACACGATTTATCTTTTTGAGCCTAAACAGAAGCATTAGTTGCTTTATCTTTCTACACTACACAGATTTAGCTTTTTATATGTTAATTTGCCAAAACATTCATAAATATGCTATTTTTTAGCTATCAATGATTGAATGGAAGACCTGGTGAGATGAGCATCAAAAAGTCTCATATATATAGTACATCCGTTGTACTGAGTATATCTGTTATACTCACAGGCCAATCGTTTTTATAAGATTGAAAACAATTTCATTCGTTGAAATTGGATGTTACCTTCCCATTCCCTTAATCTGAAAAGATTAAATAAGTGGATTTGCAAAGATCTACTTACATTTTCATGAATTGACGATTTACGCGGAAGATTTCATTCATCTTATGTATGATGGAATGATTCTCATTTCATCATAAGGGGGAGTATGTAATAACGAATGAAATATTCATTTCCGAACTTTTTAAAGGGAATCTGATGCAAAGATCAAGGGGGAGTAACTTCGAAATTGGCAAAAGACTCAAAAGAAGTGCGACCGGAGATAATTACAGAAAGATTATTCATGTGCTACAACGACTGAGAGATGTTGAATGTGAAGATCATCTTTACAACAGTTTACTGAAGATTAATTCTGAATATTCTTTGAAGATCACATCTTGTACATTGTTTTTGATGATTACTGTTCTACATTGTCAAAAGAGAAGATCATCGCGATTCTACATTTGAGGGGGAGAATGCTAGAAGATCTATCTCAACAGTTGATTGTTTTAAGATTTCAAGTTGAAGAATTCTTTTGAAGATGACATAATGTGCTTAAAGTTTCAAAGTTCAAACAGGACTCAAAGCGCAAAATTTCTTTCAAGTCTGAATACAAAGGGGGAGAATGTTAGGATTGAAAATCAGTATTAAATTGTATTCGTCTTGAGAGTTAAATAGTGTCTATAATTGTAAAAGTCATCGTGTTTGACTTTTCTTAGATAGGTTTGACTTTGACTATGTTTAGAAGTTTGACCCTATAAATAGGGTGATGTCTTTGTAATTTGGTAAGAGAGCTTATTATAAAATTTGATACGTAATAAGATAGTTGACCACATTTGAAGATTGTTGACTTTCTCTCTCTATTCTCATCTCATGTGTTCTTGAAAGTTTATCAGATCTGCCATTGTTATGGAGCTTTATGAAGATTGATCATTAAAGAAGGGACTATCATCTTCTGTCCAGTTGCTAAAGCAAGGACCACAGTTTTCTCCATTAAATCCTAATATCCCAAATTAGATAAGAGTTATCAATGTACCAAGAACAGAGACTAAACTTTCATCATGATGCTTACCTGAAGGTCAACATAGGATTTTCCCTCATGCTCAGTTGACACATTCTTCGACCAGATTTCCACTGTTTTATCGATATTTCCAGCACATATAAAACAAAGAGTCGCGGCTAGTGTATTACCAGCAGCTATGAGTCTAGAAGCAAGAGCATCACATAATAAAGTCCATTCCTCCCGTTGTGCAAACTGTGTTACACAGGCATATGAATAATTAGCATAAACAGCCGAGGAAGAAGTATATGAATAATTAGCTACCCTAGTCCTGCACCTCCATGAACTTCCATCAAAGATCATGTCCTCAAAAATACTGAAGGCTTGCCATGCCCCGCCTGCTGCTCATCTTACGTCCTCCTCAGCTTGCCCCCCCTCTTATCCTCTTGAGCTTTTGACTCTCCTCACCGGTGAGGGTTGTCCCCACAAATGTGTCTTAACCAAAGTTATCTCTTTTCTAAATTGATCTATGATAGTGCAGCTCCCAACTCTGTCAAGAAGATGATGCTTGCTATCTTGTCTAACATGGTTTGACCATAAGTCCATATGAGCATGCTCATTTTGGCAACTTCCAAATACCTCTCATTAGTCTAACTTGTTGGTCAACACCCTGATCCGTACAACATAGTTTATCTGATATTTCCTTGTAAAATTTGCTCTTCAGTTTTAGTGTAACCTTCTTGTCACACAACACTCCCGTTGCTGCTCTCCACTTTAACCATGTCGCCTTTATGTGATGTATTATGTAATTCTCGACCAGTTTCCTTCTGAATCATGGAGCCTAGATACTTGAAACTATCCCTTTACAGTATCCTTTGCTCACCATTATGATCTTCAATCCCCTCATCAATACAATCCTTGTTGAATTTGCATCATAGGTGTTTGTTCTCAATGTGATTGATGCGTAAACCATGTGATTCCATTTTCTCCCTTGACTACTTTAATCTCTCGATAATATTTCTTTAACTTTGCAGGCAATGTCGTCAGTGAATAACATACAGCAAGGAACACTCCCTTGGATCCCTTGGGATATCTCATCTACAATCATAGCAAAACAAAATGGAAGTGTTGATCTGAGTGTAGCTATTGCATTGCCTAATATACCTTCATGATACCCCCTCTCTCTCATCCACACTCTTCCAAATCACCTCCTATGGCATGCTATCATATGCCTTCTACAATTCTACTAACACATTGCAAACGTTGTTGCTATGCTCTCTATACTTCATAAAGCGTCTATGGTGGATTGCCTTGATTGTCTAACTCCTTGGCATGAAACTGAGTTGGTTTTCTGTCATCCAGTAAACAAAACTGATACAATCGAATTAATAACTTTTTACAATATATTTTTAAAATATTTAGAAAAATATGATTAGTGGTTGAAATTATTGATTAATTTTCTAGAAAATAAGACCAAAATATTGGAAGAATCTAATTCAATCTAGTGGCTAACCAATAACAATATCTAATGGATGGAACCAATTTGATCTATTCATCCATTGGATTTCAACTGACAAACATCCCTCATGATAGTTAGCCCAACTTTGTGCTTCCGCTTTGTTCTTGAGACATGAAGGTATCAAAGTAACTCTTTTGTTAAAAGAGATGACAATGGCAATAGGACGAAATCAACACCCTGCCAAGGATGGAGTTTAAGCACATAGCTGTGCACCAAGGACCCATCCTAGTCCTTTTTGTAGGATTTGGTTATGAAATGGAAAGAAATCATAGAGGGTAAAAGAAGAATGTCATGAGGAAGGAAGGTTATGACTCCACTGCACCATCATTGGGTGTCATTGCAAAGGTAGCAATTGACCGTCAATGCTACAACAAAGTAAGCAGATTCTGTGTTAAATAAAGGGCACTTCCATGGTTTGCCTGACATAACCAGCAATTCAGTCATTTGCAGTTGACCTAAGTGATTACAGCCTTAGCACATATATTTAGACCAACTAGCCTGTGACTGTTGGTTGACAAGTGACAAATTGATATTGCAAACTCCAGTTTAAGAATGGAATTATCCTACTTATGCTACTGAAGGTAATTACTTAGCAATACTACATGTTTTGATTGTTAACTTTCCAAGGCAGAAGACTTATCTGGTAAGTCTCCTGACTCCTAGTTACTTGTGATGGACTCACTTGTCATTTGATGAAAAAAACTAAAAAAGCTATTATCCTATAAATATGAAAATTACCACAAAAAAATTGCAAAACACAGAATTGAACTCTTCATCCTTATGCTTCCCAGGGAGGGAGGAGGAGACAATCATTTTCTTTTTGCCTCCTAAGGGGAGGGAGATATACGAACAAAATAACTTTAGCATAATTCAAACTCAAACAGCACTGTTGACAATATTGCATAAATTGCAAGTTTTTACTCATAATTTAGGTAACTTACAGTGCAAAGGAGAGCAAGTGTCTCCTTCCAAGATTTTATGGGTCTCGTATTTACTAGGCTAACAAGGTCATTATTCACCATTGCAGCAACCACCTGTAGTAGTAGACAAAATTGCTAAATTGAACCACAGAAAAACTAAGAGCTAATGGCTATAATAGAAATAATTATAGATCAAGAATAGAGGTTGTCAACAAACTGGAATACATATATAGTTTAAACAACAAATAGTGAGAAGAGAAGTGTACCTTTAGGTACGGAGAACTATTCTTTCTAAGGTATTGATCACGTGTGCTCTCCCACAAAGAAGCACTACCAACTTGTGCAATAACTAAAGCATCTGCCATCTTATTTGCAGCTATGCACTGTGCAACAGCTCCGTGGTAATCCCCAACAACCAAAGCACGTTGAACAGCATCATCAAATGAAGGGTCAGTAATGCCATCCAGTGAATCACTTTCCTTTGTTGGTTCTTCTGCACCAGGAACAGATCCTTCAATCCCAAGGTTGTTGCCAGACGTTGACACTGGTGTGTCAGCTTTAGGACTTGGAATATTGTTAAAGAAATCTTCCCCATTATCAGTGGGGGACATTTGGTTGCCCCCCATAAATCCTTCATCAGCTGCTCTACTTTCTTTAAGACTGAGAGAACCCATATCCTGAGAGAGATCTTCTCCTATTGTTTCATTAACTTCAGCAGGTAAACTGAAGCCAAGGTGGTCTAGAAGCTTCGTTCTTGCTGCTCCATCATCTTCAACATGAGCTTTAAGAATCCCCATGTTTCTTTGTCATCTTCAGACCTGCTCAAACCACTCAAAAAAACCTCAATTCAGAATATTGGTGGTAGGAAAGCAGATGGAGTTATTACTTCTTACAGAAACATACTCAGACTCGTCATACTTTTTGTGACACAGAAGCCTCAGTGAGGATCGCTCTCCACTCCAATCGCAGCTTCAAATTCAGATGATGTAACTAAATTGTGTTCAGTAACCAAGTCCCGCACATTAACCTGAAACACCATGTAGATGATGGGTCACAATTTCAGTGAAAGGAACCGCAGTGTAAAACCTGGTAGAAATACCTCTGAACGTCCAGGTGAAGAACCAATTATGTGAAATGAAACAAGCTTGCCACCAAAACCAAAAGTAACTCCAGCTTTTCGCTGGTACCATTTTGGGGCTCTTAAAGGTGCTGCACATAACAGAAAATAAATATAAATCACCGACATACATAGAGAAATGTCAAAAGACGCAAGGGCTCCAAAGTGAATCACATAAAGCGAATCACATGTATCAGTAAGACATGTGCATGCGGTAATGGATGATTTATATTATTTTCCCTTATGAGAAGCTCCATGACAATCCCAAGCTTCAACATTAGGCATCCATCTTAATTTTTCCTCTCGCAAAAAGATTGATAGCCCACTGTAACATAGAACGTGACCCAACTAGACAGATACCTATGAGCGTAATAGTCTCGGCATGCAAATCATTAAACAAGAAAATATGAATTGTGCAACTGTTACAATGCAGTGCAAACCATTAAACAATAAAAATATGCAAACCTATTAAATAATAAAATAAATTACTAACAAATAAAATTTAAGAAAACTACACAAAGCTTTATATAAGGGTGGAAAGGGAAACAGAGTGACAAATTGTACATTGTTTGCAGATTCACATAACTCATGAAATTACTACTTCAAAAAACAGAGAAAAGATGAGAGGGCTAAAGGAAGGCAACAGGCCAGAGGGAGACATATCACGAGCACGACACATGTCTGTTATGCTGCAGTGCTTTTAGGTATAAATGTATATGTTTATGGTTTCTTCTATTTTTTGCACTACTGCCAAAGGCCCATCTTACCACTTCTACCAAGTTAATTTTTCCATTCTCTACCTCTCTGCAAAACCTAATCTTGGTAGAAGTTCACAGCCAAAGCTTTTTATGTACTACTGCCAAACTGCCAAGCTAATTTCTGGTACCCACAGTCAAGCGTTTCAGATGATATCAGCATCTATATTACGAATAATTATCACTTCCGACTAACAATGCAGAAACTCTCTGTAAGACATTTTCATGCTAATTCGTGAAGTATGGTATCCATCAATGATTTCCATGACTAACAGGTGCAACATATATAGTGCCTATGAAAGCAGCTGGGAGGATGCAACCTTTTTTACAACTTAAGGAAACTTCACAACACAAAAATAAAATTCGTGAAAGGCCTCTGAATATTTCTTTAGCACCTATATGAACACAAGCTCAATGCCCTTAGCTCTTCCCTTCAGCTTCATTAATAAACCACCACTCAGACTATACATCTTATCACTCTAAATCTTTTTTCCATTTTTACCTGGTGGGGGATCAACCATGTCTCGTTAGGCTAAAACACCGGACCTCCAACTAGTGGGGTAGATGGCACCGATAAGCTACACTACTAAACTTCATCAATTGTCAATAAAGGAAAATTTGGTAAGTGTGTCCTTCCACATTTAAGAGTCTTGTATTTATTAGGCTAACAAGGTCATTATTCACCATTGCAATGGCAGCCTGTTGGTAGACAAAAATGCGAAATAGATACCCTAAAAAGTCAAGAGCTAATGCCCATAAAGGAATTATGGGTCAACACTAGAGGTCATCTACACCAACTGACTGGAAAAGATGAACAGTTTCAATTGAGCAAAATCCGGCAACTGTATTTAAATTGCAGGTTCTCACTTCTCACACACATTCAATCAAGGAAAAAGAACGTAGAATGGCCTAACAAGTTATGCAGTAGCTCTGGGTTTTTTCAGAAGTAGAACATCTGTTACATCATAACGATAACATCTCAACAAGTAGTTTGAGAAGAAAGAAATAACCCAATAGCAAATGCATGGCACATTGGCACCCACACCATAAAAGAATTGGACAGAGGCTGAAGACTGTCCAATCTTATCAGTCAATAACGTTATCAGTCATTTCAGTACCAACAAATGCTTTGGAGAACTTATGAAACCTCAACTGCAAAAAAGACAATCAAAACCAAATAGGTAAGGAGTATACTCTGGAACATGAAAAAATCCATTACCTGAGACAAGGTAGCTCTCACCAATACCATATCGAGCACAAGCCTGCAAGGGGGGAGGCATATATGAGCTTCTGTAACAGTCCAGTAGATACCATGGATATGCTGTCTAACTATTACAGCAGCATGCTGTGTATGCTCCTACTAGTGGGCACAAAAGAATGGATCACTTTTAGCAACATGAAAAGAGGCCAGTACTTGTGTGACAATAATGTACACACATGAAATTATTTAACTTCAAACCAGAATCTATACAAAGATAAACATGACCAAAAGATGCTGGTCAGCAATCTTTTTATAGCCCATTGGGCCAGATGTTCATTAAATTATGGAAATGCCATTAATGTAGTACTTATAAAATCAACATGCTAGCTCAAATGATGAGTAAATATTAAAAAGCATATTAGAGCATCTCCAACAGATTCCGCAAAATGGAGAAGTAAAAAATCAAAATCTCCAAAAAAAAATTATTTTCATCTCCAACAGATACTCTATTTTGGAGATTACATAATTAATTATATTATTAAAATATTCAATACAACTCATAAAATATATTTCTCTCTTAAAACATTTAATTTCAAGCAACTTTATTGGTAGAATGAATAAAAAACTATTTCTCTCTCATATGTAATCATTTTTGGGGAAATCTCCAAATTTGGAGAATTTCATCTCTCTCTCATACTTTCTCTATTTTGGAGAAGGTTTTGGGGAATCTGTTGTAGCAAAAAACCTCCCTAAAATCTCTATTTTGAAGAATCTGTTGGAGATGCTCTTTGAAACAGCAATGACATAAAGTCGCAAGTGCAACTTAGCGAACCTCAATATTATAAATGCCAACTTTTCCATCATATAACCCCCGGTATCTTCGGATACCAGTGCACATCGAAATTCCAATTGGTTCCAGCTGGAAGTTCAGAGACAATCTACAAAAACAATTCATCAAGATTAGCTCATGCATCAAGGAAACAAGGAAAAAGTAGAAGATGTTCAAAAATTTAAATCATCAATCTCAAACAACTGAGGAAGACGTTGACAGACCTCAGCAGAACCAGTGTCCCAGCAAATAGTGCGATTATCTTTGGCACAGGTAAGCAAATAGGAGCTATCATTGGGACACCACGACATCGCAACAACACCTGGTATATTAGCTTGTTAGATGTCAAACGTAAAACATCAAGAAACTAATTCATAGAAATATCAATATAAAATTATATCAGCAAATCAGAATTATCGAAACTTCTATGTACATGCATACAGTGTCTGTACGTTAACATGCTATTGCAGGATAGCCAAGATGTACTGCTGGTCATTTATGATCTTAAAATAGTCACTAGTCCACAATCTAACCCTCATAAGCCTTAGAATTACCACGTATTTAAGTGTGTGGTTTATGCAGATTCATAGACTAGTAACCACCTTCCATTTCTGACTCAAGCAACTATGAGGATGTGGGTTGTATCTTTTCTTGTAATATCCATGGTATTGGGCACTTCCCAACTAGTCCAGTGATCCATGCAAAGTCCCCCCCCCCCTCTTTTTCACATGACCCTGACAAAGTTTAGGCCTTCAGGTCACCAGGCAGGGCCCCTAAGAAGTTGATAGCACTAGTTGGATTCAGACTTGAAATCTGATGCTTGATGAAGCACCATGTCCCGGTGAATTACCACCAGCACCAGACCGACACCTTTGGGTTGGCCGCTGTTGTATCTTAGTTGAAATTCACTTGGAAAATCATTGGGTATTGAACAATTTTACCTCTACTTCATGTACTTCCATTTGGTCTACTTGGTTCATGAATTTGGGAGAAGATTTAAAAGTATGATTTGCATTTGGAAGATTCAGTGAATATTATGATGACTAAAGTATTCCCTTAATTAGTTTTGCATACACACTACACATATAGTAGATATATATCTACATGGCATTTATAATTATAATCCAGTATCACAAACCTTCAGGTAAAACAAAACTAGGTAGTAGGTATACGACAAGTAAGCACAAACAAAACTCTCGAGTAGGCATAGTTCTTTTTGTCAAAATGAAATTCTCTGTTTGCATATATTTGTTCAGCTGATTAGGTATTGTAGGTGATAAAACTACTGATGAAAAAGAAACAAAAGAGCATAAAAAAAACAGGAGCAAAATCCCATGTACGTATGGTTTATACGAAATGAGAGTACGAGGAAGAATTGAGTATTAACTCTCAGCATCAAAGCATAGAGGCAATTACGTGCTTAAACTCTCCAATGTCGTCAAGCTTAACAGACTAAGCTGTATAGCTGACTCCTTAAAGAAAAGGTTTTCCACCTCATCATAGGAGCCAAGCTATGTACACCTCAACCTTCTTCCTTCAATCTCCAGACAATTCAACAGGCCAAAATATCAAGTATCTCTGAAACCGAACAAAAAAGTATCTTCACCCTCTAAAACAAATTCAAAGTCCAATGTACATTGATGCAAACCGACACTTCAGAACATGCGCTTTTGGATGTTGTCAGACTAAGTAGAGAGATAGTAACTCAAAGGGAAATGTTAAAAATAAAATTTTAACTCCAAAACTGACCACCTTACATAAACTGTAATTCCCAAAAACCAGGGACATATAAAGTTGATAATAAAAGAGCTTTTTAACCATCATGAGTAACAACTCCTAAAGTACCCTAAGATGGAGTCACAAGGCCAGACAAACAGTATAAATCATCACTTAACTAATATATGCTACAATTGATAAAAATGATTGAAGAGCACATGTTTAATAGCAAAAGGTCAAGTTATAAATGATTTCCAGCATACCTTTAGTGTGACCTGCTAACTCCTGCAGTGGGGACATTGTATTCCGCATATCCCATATCTGCATGCCAAAAGTTGGTAAACTATACCAATAACATATTTACATACAGAGAGTTAAAAGAGAGTAAATTAGTACCCTCAGAGAAGGTGAACTATCGTCATCCGAAGCAACAATAAGTTGTGTGGCAAAATCTGGATGCCACTGCAAAACAGAGCATCTTCTTCTAACTGAATCTGAGAAACTGTAAATTGGAAGTTTCTTACAGAATAAGTTAATAGTTCTATAATACATTACAGTCATAATGCCAGATTCCAGATATTTACCTTATAATCGGCTTTTGCTTCCTCAGGTCCCAAACCACTAAAACAACAGACAAAATGTAGCATAAGTTTTTCTACATTACATTACCTTTAAATTAATCTTGGTCTCCGTTCATACCAGTTGTTCCATTAAAAGAAGTGGATGCCAAGATAGGTTGAACCTTCTTATTCCATGATAAGAAGGATATCTCACCCTGTGTAGCAGATCCACTGCCCTGCAAAGAGAGATTTATTAGTCTAAAGTCAAAGCTAAATACAAACATGCATCTTTGTAGAAAATTACTTCAACCAACAACTTAATRCACATAAATAAGAAATATAAATTACTAAAATCAAACCAACACAAAAGTAAATTTTGTAATTGAACATAAACAACAACAATATAAACATTCGCGAAGTTGCCCTTTGTTTAAAATGCAATGTAGTACTAACAAATTCACCAATATATTGACAATCTCATGCAATAGAATGAAAAATTATGGCAACAAAATTAAAGACTTGTTGCACATATTTTATATCTAATCAAACCAGATATGGAGAAGCCACAAGAAATTATAAAGGAGCATCCATGCTGATAAGTATAATTTATGTATTTATGTTGATGCTATATCATCATTTCCCCAACTTTTCTCTTGTGATTTACATCCTTAAAATGGATGACTTGAGTCCTTTTGGTTATTGTTTTACGTCTTCCTTGTTTCTTGAGCCTGGAAACAGATATTTTCATGAGAAGTGAACATCTCAAGTATAGTTAGAGAGGATTCTCATGTTGATTTGTTATTAGTATTATGTCCTCAACTGATTCGTCCTCATTGTACACTATCCAAACTGTGAATGGTGAAGTAGAATTTTTTATGATCTACTATGTTTAAGGATGACTTTGCAACTATATCAACTGAAAGGCAGATTTTACAAGGTAGCCACCAGACAAGCAATGTTGTATTGATCAAAGTGTTGGGCAACAAGGAAACCCATGCGGGGACTTGGAAGTTGCAAAAATGAGGATGCTTACATGGACTTATGGTCGGATCATGTTAGATAGGATACCAAACAATATCTTTCGGACAGAGTTGGGAGTTGCACCTATCACGGACAAACCGAGAGGGGGAAAACTGCAATGTTTGGACATGTTCGTAAGAGACCAATGGAGGCACCCGTTAGGAGAGTAGAAAGAATGACGGTAGAATCTCACTTGCAAATCCACTTGCAACCAACCTATCAACCTCGGGAAATCTCACTTGCAAATCCACAACTAGAAAAGTATTAACATAGAAATGAGGGTAAAATCTCTTGGAGAAATAATCAACCCCTGTGAACAAGGTTTTAAAGTACGGAAACGTGAGGCGAGGCGTTTTCCCTCCGCAAGCCAAGGTGTAAGACCATCTACATCCTGCAATCCATTTACACTTTCAATTGTGCCACGTCAGCTTTTGCAATTACCACCTACACACCTATAATTCAACTACACTTTCAAAAGTGGTCCCCACTACAACATTTCAATAATATATTTTATTAAATATATATATTTAAAAAAATAATACATATATATTAAATAAGAGTAATTAATTTTATATTTTATTTAAAAAATAATATATATATATATATATTAAATAAGAGTAATTAGTTTTATGTATTAAAAAAGGATGTGGATGGTCTAGGTGACATTGCACTTTGAATTGCAAATTTTGCAAGTGCCAGACAAAACTTTGGTGATGTGGCCATTTGCAATCCCTTTTGAAATGGTTTTGCAAGCCGCATGTGGATGCTCTAAGCCTCGAGGAGGAAAATAAAAATAAATAAAATAATATTATATATGTAACACTTAGCTGATAATAACATTTAGAATCATAATGTTGATAAAGTCTTTAAATACTTCAATGTAGGTAATTAACTGTTAAAGATTTTATTTTTTTAATAAAAACAAATTAGAGAAACATTAAAAGCCTCCCACATAAAGAGAAATATTAAAAGTAACACAAATGTCAAGAGAAGAAAAAAAATCACTCCTGCTATGTAAAATCGAAGAGTCCTTGTGCACCTCCCAAGTCACATCCTTAGTACGTAGTTTTACTGTATAAAAACGAACAATCACACATAGCAGTAAGTTTTCTTCTTCAATGGCCATGCACAAGGACAAAGCAAGGAGCAGATGTCTCACATTAATAGGTCATCATTCGGTAGGCATATTTTCTTTGATTTGGCATATCTTTTAACCCCCAAAGTCTTAGTACCACCTCAGCCCTGCCTCACCGCCTCAGTATTTGGAGGTGTACGACCCAACCAACCTAGCAGAGGCGCCTCCTCAAGAACGTTTTTTGACCGCCTCGCCTCGAGGCGTACGCCTCAACCGTTTTTAGCAACCATGCATGTGAAAACAAAATTCACAAATAACTGACGCAAAATGTTTGTTTAAGCACAAACACTACAATCTAAGACAAACATAATTTGTTGTTGCACCTTTAGCACCATGTTTTTTTACTTCGGATGATTCAATCTCACATATCACAGATAACAACTAGTCTAAGCATATATTATCCTTGGAACACACATTTCTTGAGTAACATGGAACAAATGTCCTTACATGACTAACTAGACTACCATAGTAAGAGAATTTAGATGTGAGATTTATTATGAGGTTGTTATCGATCAAGACAGCCAACCACCATAGAACATATGTATAGGAATAGAATTACAACAATCTAAAAATGATGCTAGGTAAGGAGTTTCTACATTATTGCAATGTTTGGAAGACTTCTTTATAATCATGTATATGAAGCAAAGAATAGTGATCGAAGAACACCTAAGCTGACTGTCCAATAAGTTATTGGATATGACTTTGAGATCCGGTATAGGCGAGAATTTGAGAACAAAGATGCAGACGCACTTTCAAGGAGCGGGATCAATCAAAGTGGTCTTCCTTGTAGTAGTCGTATCACTCACAGTAGTCTTTCTTCGAGAGATAGTGCATCTCCACAGGATACCCAAATCCATAGTCTCCAATTCGGATGTATTTTTCTTGAGCCATTTTTTGGTGGGTTTGCTTCGAATGCAAGGAACGGTCCTAAAAAGAAGTATGGCTTACCACCGCTAAACCGACAGATAATTGGAAGTATAAAATCGAAGCAATGAGACTTATTTGAGGTGTTTTAATCAGAGATCGAAACAATGGGACAAACGGAAGGCATGGGCAGAGCATTGGTATAACACTTCCTATCACATGGCAACTTAGGCAACTCCCTTCAAAATTCTTTATAGGCGCGACCTACCTCGCTTGGTACATTATGACCAAGCATCCACTCCAGTGTCACAAGTCGACCAATATTTGGAAGAAAGGAACCAAGTGTTAGACGAACTTAAATGACATCTCTCCAAAGCACAATGAATGATGAAGCAGATGGACGGCCTTCGAATGGACATGTAGTTTTTATTGGGAGAGCAAACATATTTGAAGTTATGACCACACCGACAGAAACCCTTGGCTCAACGGCACAGTGAAAAACTATCCATCAGATACTTTGGTCTATTTGATATTAGGGACTAGGGAGCGGATTGGACAAGTGGCATACCGATTAAAGTTGTCGCCTACACCATCGATCCATCCAGTGTTTCACATCTCTCAGTTATCATGAGATTGGCAACCATGCTCCATCCTAACACCTCCACCATTATTGACGAAAGATATGGAAATGTTGTTATAACTTGAAACATTGGAGGACGCCAATAAAGGTCCAATAAGAACCAAAGGGAACAAGATGTTTTAATTTGCTGCAAGAACTTACCAGGTTATGAGGCTACATAGAAGAAGTTTGACATTATTAACCTCAAATTTCCAGATTTCCACCTTGAGGGCAAAGTATGTTTCGGAAGGAGATAATTATAAGGTTTGAAAAATCTATTTCAAACGAAGATCACAATAAGTAAAGGTTGATTATATCTTATTCTTGTTGATTGATATTGCAAATAATTTTCTTTTATCATAGGTAAAATTTCCATACAACAAATCATAAATAGAAGGGTAGAGTGGGGCACTAGATAGGCAAGATCATAGTATTTCTCCCATTTATATACTATTGTTTTGGAGAGACGGCTTCCTCTAAAAACTATGCCGGTTTTGTTAAGTTTTCAATTGTTTAATCTTCCAATATCAATTTGGTTCCTATCAGAAACCATGGGGTTAGAAAAAGTGTCTAATGAAATCACAAACATTGTTGTTGTTGATCCTCTCTCTCAGTGATTTGATGATAATCCCTTTTCACTTACACGTTGTATTTATGTTTCTGTCTTTTCAGTTCCAGCGATCTTCACTGAGCATGTTTAGTGATCGCTGAAGAACTTGCATTGTAAATTCATTAGAGATAGCGATACTTCAAGAAGACAATACTCACACCAAAGAACCTTCAGCAAACGTCAAAGACTGAAACTGAAGATTAGAGACTGGCAAGTACGTGATCTAAAGCGGTACTCAGTGATTACAAGTCTGTCTACATATGTGTGAAGACTGCTCAAGCTTCAGCGAATGATGAAGAGACCTTCAGGTCATTCCAGCATTCAACGATCAGAGGAAGCTTGCCTAGCACGATTGTTGTTGTCTTGTCCTTATGCACACAAAGGACAAAACCATACCTTACGAAGGTTGGTACGGTACGGAGCCGACTAGTCGACTCTATTGTCTACCAACTTTATATAAGGATGTGTAACATCCAATTTCTAATATGCCCAATTATTTGCTTAGTATATTTAATTATTGGGCTAAAGAGAACTCATGATTTAGTGGGAGTTTAGGTTTAAAATTTTAGAATTATACTTCATAGGAGTATATTAGAGGATTTGGGAAAATTTTACATCAAATAGATACGTAAAACTAATTTTCTTGGGAGATATTTTCTGGAATATTTTTGTTGGATGTTATAGATTATCTCTTTATGAACGTGTAGGTGAAAACCTCATAGAAAACGGAGGTCCGAGCGAAAAGTATGAATAATTTAAGTGTTGATGGTCAAAATGGGTACCTAGCTGGGCCAACCCAGCCCAACTCGAGTTTTAACATTATAAATTGGATTTTTGGCCCATTTTTCTTGTCATTTAAGTCCAGAACTCACACACACACACACTAGAGGTGCGATTTTCACACACATAGACTTGATTCAACTCAAATCAAAGAGGAACTACAAGATCTTTGAAAGATTTGATCAGCAAGTAAGGTATAATCTATTTTTGCACTTGTTTTTTGTTGACATTCTTGTTATATGGATTGCATGTTGAGATAGAGTTAGGGTTTCATATGGGTTTGATCTTAAGTGAATAAAATGAGTGCTTTTTAGTGTTTTTGGCATGAAATTTTCATTAGATTCAAGAGATTATCAAGATTTATGCAGGTTCATCATATGAACTTTGACTTGATCAAGTCAATGATTTGGGAGATAATATAAATGATAAAATAAAGGTTGGATTTTGGTTTTTTATGTCAAATATGTTATATTAAGTTGAGATTCAGAAGTTGGAATGGTTTGGAATCGAAATGGTTTGAGAATTTGTTTTTTTGAAAATGAGAATTTCGATTTAAGAATGCATTGAAAGTGTGCAGACTTTGAAAATCTGTATAAAATCGTAAAAAAATCCAAATGAGGTGAGGCCAATTTCCTTAGTTAGATATTTGAGTCTAGTTTATTTCTTATTTTATGATCAAGGCATGAATTCGAGCTTAAAATAGGCAAAACACATGCAGCAGCTGTACATAGAAATTTAGGTACAATGTTCAAATAGGATATATGTATATCATGAGTTTCTTATATTGATTGCTCATGAGATTTTGTACATTTACTCCAGGGGTAATTAGTACATGTTTTGATACTTTGAAAGCAATTTAAGTATGGTAGATTGGACTTGCTTTGTGAGCTCATTCGGAGCTTTTCGGTATTGTACGGTTACCCGGTGAGTTATATAGTTAATTGTTACAAATTGATTTGAACATATATATTTTCATATGAATGTTTTTGGTCTTGAATGGAGTCACACGATCTTAATTTGTCTTTGATTCCGTCTCTTGAGTCGATTCCATATTACTATCTTGGTACATTGGTTTGCTTTTCGGATCCGGACTTGTTTGTTTTGTTCCTTGAATTGTACGCCATAGTACGGGTACTACTTTGTGTGGAACGCCGGAAGTTTATGGCGAAGTCAAGATCCCGGGTTGGACGGGTGAGACTTTCTGCGGTTGTGAATACTCATTGCTCAGAAAGGAGGAAGAACAATGAGTAGGGAACCTTGGCACATACCCGGTAGAGGAAGGCGGGCAGTGCGAGGTTTCTCGTAATGTATGATTCCGATTCGGACTTTGGCATGAGCCCGGAAGGTGAAGGACGGGGGGATGCACTATCCTCGTTATGTATACTGATTCGATCTCTTGGTTCTTGATATTATTGGTATTATAACGTTGCTGAATATATTTGGTTGTTGATCCTGTCTCCTTGTTGTATTGAGCATCAATG
>NW_020200698.1:80729-85660 GCF_001531365.2 Cynara cardunculus var. scolymus | reverse complement strand
AGAATCCGGTTGTCCAAGGACCGAAGCCGGTTAATGAAGACATACCCAAACCAAAGTCGGACCGGCCTTCATTTAAAACATTTAGAAGCAGTGGGGCTACAGAGTTCTCGGGATAGACGGACCCAGTACTTGCAATGCAAAGGGTCGAAAACACTGAAAAGATCTTCAGGATTGTTTACGTGCAGGAGGATAATAAAGTACGTTATGCTACAGCGACATTTACCGATCGTGCACTCACTTGGTGGAACGCCACATATCGATCAATGGATCCTAATACTCGGGATAGAACGACATGGGAAAAGTTTCAAGTGCTGTTCTTCAAACAATATTGTCCAGATGATCTGAAACAAAAGCTTGAGAAGGAATTCCTAGAGCTCAAACAGGGATTCATGTCGGTGATTGAATATGAAAYAGAGTTCAATCGGAAGCTTCAGTTTGCCCAACGGTTCGTACCAAGTGAAAAGGACAAGATTAATCATTTCGTCAACGGTCTTCGACGGAATATTCGAGATTTCGTCACCAATCGCGACGTACCATCATTTACCAAAGCAGTTGAGTATGCAAGGAAACGGGAGCATGACCTGAGTCTCCCTGATGGTTCTGATATACCGGAGAAACGATTGAGAGTTGAGAGAACCTTCTCAACCCCGATATCTAAATCATCTCGATTCTTCAAGTCGAAACGAGCTCAATCGCATAATACACCACATACTACCTCACAAGCTTATACAATGCAGTCAAATATGCTACGAAACTGCAACCGATGTGGCAAGAATCACCAGGAACGATGTAGTGGTGATCAAACTTATGTACGATGCTTCTGTTGTGGTGAAGTTGGGCACATACGAACTCAGTGCCCTCAAAGAGAAAAGACGTGTTATAATTTTGGTGTGTTAGGTCATCGTATACGAGAATGTACAAAGAATAGACTAGAGGAAAGTAAGGGGTCGGTACAACAACCAAGACAATGACCGATACATACAACGGGGTTTTCAAAAAAAAAGGAGGAGGTTCCGAAACCTCAGGCCAGGGCATTTCAAATTACCACGAAGGAAGCCATGAACGATCCCGACGTTGTTACGGGTATATTTCTTGTTAATTCTTGGCTTGCCCATATTTTATTTGATTATGGTGCAACAAATTCTTTTGTGTCAAATGATTATATTCACTATATTGAATCCGTGCCTACTATGCTTAAAAAACCTTTCACTATTGACACTGCGAGCGGAGTACCATTAGTTGCTGATAAGGTATTTAGAGAGTGTACATTGCTTTTAGATGAYTATGAATTTCTTATTGATCTCATTCCAACGGATATACATGGATTCGATGTTGTTATTGGTATGGATTGGTTGGCAAAGAATCAAGCCAATATCATATGTTCACAACGAATGATTCAGATACCAATTAGCAAGGGGAATTACCTATACATTTACGGGGAACGGCGTGTGATCGACATAACGGTAATGTCTATGCTAAAAGCTTGTCGTTATCTAAACAAGGGTTGCTTAATTTTTCTAGCCTATGTTATGGATGCGGCGAAGGAATTGAAGAAGACGGTGAAGGACGTTTTGATTGTTTGTGAATATTCGGATGTATTTCCGGATGATCTGCCTGGATTGCCACCCGAACGTCAAGTAGAATTTCGTATAGACTTGATACCAGGTGCAACTCCGATAGCAAAGACACCATATCGTCTCGCACCTGCAGAAATGAAAGAAATGATGAAACAACTGCAGGAATTATTGGACAAGGGTTTTATCCGGCCAAGCACATCTCCTTGGGGTGCTCCAGTCCTGTTCGTTAAGAAGAAAGACAGAACTTTCTGGATGTGTATAGATTACCGTGAGCTTAACAAGGTAACTATAAAGAACAAATATCCATTACCGCGAATTGACGATCTTTTTGATCAGTTGCAAGGAGCGAGATATTTTTCTAAAATTGACTTACGGTCTGGCTATCACCAACTCAAGGTACGGGAGGACGATGTACCCAAGACTGCTTTTTGGACCCGTTATGGGCATTACGRATTCCTCATAATGCCATTCGGACTTACAAACGCACYTGCAGCGTTTATGGACTTAATGAATCGAGTATGCTATCTTATGCTCGACAAGTCTGTGATCGTATTCATCGATGATATTTTGGTTTACTCAAAGTCCGAAAACGAACACGTTTCACACTTACGTCAAATGCTAGAATTGTTGAGAAAAGAACGACTCTATGCAAAATTCTCGAAATGTGAATTTTGGCTTCGCCAAGTACAATTCTTGGGGCATACCGTATTCGGAGATGGTATTTCTGTAGACCCAGCCAAGATCGAAGCAATTCAAGAATGGGAGCAACCAAAGAATGCTACGGAAGTTTAGAGTTTTCTGGGTCTGGCAGGGTACTATCAATGATTTATTAAGGACTTCTCTAAGATCGTAGTACCACTAACCTCTTTGACTCGTAAAGATGCTAAACTTGAATGGAATGAGGCCCAAGATCAAGCATTTCAAACTTTAAAGGAATGTCTGACACACGCGCCTATACTTGCTCTACCTGAAGGTAACAAAGACTTTCTAGTATATAGTGACGCATCTCGACTTGGTCTTGGATGTGTCTTGATGCAGCGAGGCAAGGTGATTGCATATGCTTCTCRCCAATTGAAAKATTATGAGAAGAACTACCCTACTCATGACCTTGAATTAGCAGCGGTGGTATTTTCTTTGAGGCTTTGGCGACACTATCTCTATGGAACGAAGTGTCAACTTTATACTGATCACAAGAGCTTAAAGTATTTATTTGATCAACAGACCTTGAACATACGTCAACAACGTGCTATGGAACTCATTAAAGTTACGACTGTGAGATACTATATCATCCGGGTAAAGCCAATGTAGTGGCAGATGCTCTTAGTAGGAAGACACATTATGGACTTCTATGCTACTCTATCACTCACACGTCGGTTAAAAATAATTTATTTGATGATATTCGAAAATGGCAGATTGAGGCTTTGAAGCCTAAGAATGTCAAAGTAGAACGAATGGTAGGATACATTGATTCTCTCTCTGAAGATGGACGTGGTTTGAAGGTCTTTAAGACCCGAATCTGGGTCCCCAAACTTGGCGGCATGCGAGATTTTGTTTTAGTAGAAGCACATAAGTCGCGATTATCAATACACCCAGGAAGTACCAAAATGTACCAAGATCTTCGTTTAGATTACTAGTGGCCTGGGATGAATACTGATACTGGACATTATGTTGATAAATGTACCACATGCTTACAAGTAAAGGCTGAACACCATAAACCGTATGGTAGTTTACAGCCTCTTGAGGTACCGATGTGGAAATAGGAGGAATTAACGATGGATCTGGTTACTAAACTACCGAAGACCCAACTACAACACGACAGTATTTGGGTGATAGTTGATCGATTGACCAAATCGGCATTGTTCTTACCTGTCCGAGAGTCTTACTCTATGGATCGATGGGCGCGGTTGTACATTGATGAAGTTGTCTCGCGACACGGTGTACCAGTGAAGATTATCTCTGATCGCGACTCTCGATTCACTTCTAATTTTTAGACTAGATTTCAACGAGAGTTGGGAACACGTCATGCGTTTAGTACGGCCTATCATCCTCAAACCGATGGTCAATCAGAACGAACCATTCTGACTCTCGAGGATATGCTACGCGCATGTGTCTTAGAATTTGGTGGTAGCTGGGATACTCACCTACCCTTGGTTGAGTTTTCTTACAACAATAGCTACCACTCGACAATTGGAATGGCTCCCTATGAGGCTTTATACGGATGTAAGTGTCGTACACCCTTGTGTTGGCGAGAGACGGGAGAGAAAGTTTTAGTTGGTCCCGAACTCATTCAGATCACTCATGACAAAATTCAGATTATTCGCGAAAGAATGAGAACTGCCCAAGATCGTCAAAAGTCTTATGCAGATCGTCACAAAAGACCAATCGAGTTCTCGGTGATTGATATGGTAATGGTGAAAGTTTCTCCTTAGTGAGGTGAACTTCGATTCCGAAAACAAGGTAAGTTAAGTCCACGATTTATTGGCCCATTCAAAGTATTTGAGCATATCGGAAAACAAGCTTATCGACTAGAGTTACCGAAGGAACTTACAGGGATACACGATGTGTTTCATGTCGGGTACTTACGTAAATAATTGGGTAAACATGAAGAGACAGTGCCCTTAGCCGAAGTCAAACTAGATGAGAAATTAAGATACATTGAAGAACCAGAATCAATTCTGAACGAGAGAAAAGTGAAACTACATAATAAGGAAGTAGACTTAGTATTGATCAAGTGGAATCACCATCGGGGACCAAATTGGACGTGGGAGGGTAAAGATGAGATGAAGGCGAAATACCCTTCCTTATTTCCACAACAGTGATTTCGGGGACGAAATCCTCAAAAGGAGGAGGTATTTTTAACATCCAATTTCTTATATGCCCAATTATTTGCTTAGTATATTTAATTATTGGGTTAAAGAGAGCTTATGATTTAGTGGGAGTTTAGGTTTGAAATTTTATAATTATACTTCTTAGGAGTATATTAGAGGATTTGGGAAAATTTTACATCAAATAGATACGTAAAACTGATTTTCTTGGGAGATATTTTCTGGAATATTTTTGTTGGATGTTATAGATTATCTCTTTATGAATGTGTAGGCGAAAACCTCATATAAAACGGAGGTCCGAGCAAAAAGTTATGAATAATTTAAGTGTTGATGGTCAAAATGGGTACCTAGCCGGGCCAACCCGGCCGGCCCAACTCGAGTTTTAGCATTATAAATTGGATTTTGGCCCAATTTTCTTGTCATTTAAGTCCAGAACTCCCACACACACTAGAGGTGCGATTTTCACACACATAGGCTTGATTCAACTCAAATCAAAGAGGAAYTACAAGATCTTTGAAAGATTTGATCA
>NW_020200698.1:78206-80623 GCF_001531365.2 Cynara cardunculus var. scolymus | reverse complement strand
GTTGACATTCTTGTTATATGGATTGCATGTTGAGATAGAGTTAGGGTTTCATATGGGTTTGATCTTAAGTGAATAAAATGAGTGCTTTTTAGTGTTTTTGGCATGAAATTTTCATTAGATTCAAGAGATTATCAAGATTTATGCAGGTTCATCATATGAACTTTGACTTGATCAAGTCAATGATTTGGGAGATAATATAAATGATAAAATAAAGGTTGGATTTTGGTTGTTTATGTCAAATATGTTATATTAAGTTGAGATTCAGAAGTTGGAATGGTTTGGAATCGAAATGGTTTGAGAATTTTTTTTGAAAATGAGAATTTCAACTTAAGAATGCATTGAAAGTGTGCAGACTTTGAAAATCTATATAGAATCGTAAAAAAATCCAAATGAGGTGAGGCCAATTTCCTTAGTTAGATATTTAAGTCTAGTTTATTTCTTATGTTATGATCAAGGCATGAATTCGATCTTAAAATAGGCAAAACAATTCTGCATGCAGCAGCTGTACATAGAAATTTAGGTAAAATGTTCAAATATGATATGTGTATATCATGAGTTTCTTATATTGATTGCTCATGAGATTTTGTACATTTACTCCAGGGGGTAATTAGGACATGTTTTGATACTTTGGAATCAATCTAAGTGTGGTAGATTGGACTTACTTTGTGAGCTTATTCGGAGCTTTTCGGTATTGCACGGTTGCCCGGCGAGTTATATAGTTAATTGCTACATATTGATTTGAACATATATATTTTCATATGAATGTTTTTGGTTTTGAATGGAGTCACACGATCTTGATTTGTCTTTGATTCCATCTCTTGAGTTGATTCCTTATTACTATCTCGGTACATCGGTTTGCTTTCCAGATCCGGACTTATTTGTTTTGTTCCTTGAATTATACGCCATAGTACGGGTACTACTTCGTGTGGCACGCCTGAAGTTTATGGTGAAGTCAAGATCCCGGGTTGGACGGGTGAGACTTTCTGCGGTTGTGAATACTCATTGCTCAGAAAGGAGGAAGAACAATGAGTAGGGAACCTTGGCACATACCCGGTAGAGGAAGGCGGGCAGTGCGAGGTTTCTCGTAATGTATGATTCCGATTCGGACTTTGGCATGAGCCCGGAAGGTGAAGGACGGGGGGATGCACTATCCTCGTTATGTATACTGATTCGATCTCTTGGTTCTTGATATTATTGGTATTATAACGTTGCTGAATATATTTGGTTGTTGATCCTGTCTCCTTGTTGTATTGAGCATCAATGATATGGTATACTATGGTGATTTGAATATGGAATCCTATGATCTTAGCATCCGGTACGTAATTGTTCACTCGGTTTATTGTAAGTTTCGGTTTGCATCTGGATGATGTCTTGAACTCTTTTATTGATAAGAGTTTATTATGTATGTTTATAAACATGTGCGATATTGATATGTAATGCTTAACTATTTAACTCACTAAGCGTTGGCTTACCATTTAAGTGGCAACCTCTCTCAGGAAAGAAGACGGACAAAAAGAAAGAACCCGTTGTTTGACTTGAAGATTTATCGGGAAACTTGAAGATATCGATCTTGCTTTTGGGTWAATAGTAGCTTATTACCGTATCTCATAGTTGTAGTATGTGTAGCTTATATATAGTCTTGTYYCGTATTCTTTTGCTACATAATTCGGGTTGTAAGTAAAAACTCTGTTATATCCGGTTTGGAATTGTGTTTTGGGTGGTTTTATCACTAAAATAGAACGGATATGTCGAAGTTTTTCTAGAGAATTAATATCCCATATTTTGAGGTTAATTAATGTTATGCCCAGATCTGTGTGTTTCAAAGGGTTGGTCCTTCATGGCCTCGGTCCTTCATGGCCTCTCGTCCTTCATGGCCTCTGGTCCTTCATGGCATCTTGTCCTTCATGGCCTCTGGTCCTTCATGGCCTCTGGTCCTTCATCGCCTCTAGACCAATTTCGTCGCCTCTGGTCCATTTTCATCGCCTCTGGTCTTCTTCCAGACTTAGTCATTTCAGCAGCCTCTGGTCCATCGCCTACCTCTGGACCAATTCATCGCCTCTRGAATTCTTCCAGACTTAGTCATTTCAGCAACCTCTGGTCCATCATCTGCCTCTGGACCAATTCATCGCCTCTGGTCTTCCTCCAGACTTAGTCGTTTTAGCAGCATTTTCAGATTTTCCATCCTTGGCCCCGATTGCTTTGACAAAACTTTTAGAATAATTAGGATCAATTTTGGTCCTAATAATCAGTAAATTATATTTTATTTGAGATTTTATAAAATTGGTAATGTGGGGTTTGCTCAAGCGAGATGTTACAGATATGGTATCAGAGCTGTGGTTTGAGTGAACTGGATATCATTAATGATATTCGGACTCAAACTTAGGTATTGACATTGTATAGTGACTAGGTTATGATTA
>NW_020200698.1:76362-77851 GCF_001531365.2 Cynara cardunculus var. scolymus | reverse complement strand
CCCACATCAATGGAGCGATGAGGACAAGAAGAAAATAGCTATAGACACGCGTGCTCGGTCTATAATAGCTATGTCTCTTTCTGATGAGATTTATCACTCAGTGATGAAACTCAAAACTTCTAAATCCATGTGGAACACCCTTTGTGTCCAATATGAAGGAACCACTCAGGTTCAAGAGACCAGAAAGATCAATCTAGTAAGACATTATGAAAGCTTTCTCTGTGGAAAGTCTGAGATGCTGTCTGAAGTACATCAAAGATTTAACTGCCTTTTTATTGATCTTAGGGCTGTCGGCAGGGAATATTCTAATTCAGAAACTTTAACCAAGTTTCTAGAATGCCTTCCTAAGTCTTGGGACACCTTTTCCATTTGTCTCAAGATGTCAAATGACATGTCCATTCTTTCTCTTTCTACTTTATACGGGATTCTGCTTAATCATGAGCAATCTCGTCAACTAAAGAGGAATCTTGTGAAAGAGTCCAGGGAAATGAAAAGCTCTCCTTTGGCTTTGATCTCTGAGGTTTATTCAGTTGAAACTTCTTCTACCCCTTTTGTTTCTTCTCTTCCTCCCGTTGTTATCACGAAGATAGATTCTTCTATCCCTGAGGACATTCCAAAATCTGATTTAATAGATTTTGATGAGTCTCTGGCACTCCTGACTAAGTCATTTAGGAGGTTCGCCAGTAAGAGCAACTTCCGCAAATCTCCTCAGCTGTCCCTCAGGGAAAAGCCAAAGTCTGAAAGAATAGACAAGGCTTCAGCTGTCTGCTACAACTGTCACCGACCCGGACACTTTGTAGGTGAATGCAGATCAAAGAAGACTGCGACGCCATCTTCTAAAGCTACTTCCTCTTTCAGGACCAAAGATGAGATATACTCAAAACTGAAAGAGAAGTACAAGAAGATGAAGAACAACCAGTGAAAGGCTAAAGGCCTTATTGCTGAAGAGCATGACTGGGCTGAGTCATCCGATGAATCATCCTCAGATGAAGAGGATAAAGCCTATGTCTGCTTGATGGCCATAAATGCAGATGAAGAACCTTCAGAAGCATCTACTTCCTTTGAGCCATCTTCTTCTACTCAGGTATGTTTCCTGAATGAACCCTCTTCTTCTTCTAGTCTTTCTGCACTAGATACGCTGACGGTTGACCTTTACAATGCCCTCAATGGCAAATCGAAAGCTTAAATACTTAATGTTGATCTTCAAGAGCAATTGAAGATTTGCCATTCTAAGATCAAAGAACTGACCTCTGTTGAGGAAAATCTTAAAGATCAGGTTATTGTAACCCAAACCATCACTGTTGAACGTGAGAAGGCTATCGCTGAGCATGAGCGAGTAATCGCTGAACTCAAGGCCGAGAAAGCTACCATTGAAGGATGATGCAAAGCTTCCATCAAGGCCTCTGAGATCATTAACGCTCAGATCCCCACCAAAATAACGACTGGTCTAGGATTCTCCTATGATCAGGAAGAATGTGTTAAAGACAGG
>NW_020200698.1:73062-74164 GCF_001531365.2 Cynara cardunculus var. scolymus | reverse complement strand
GAGTATTCAACAAACAAAGACAGACAATAGAGGAATCTGTTCATGTCACCTTTGACGAATCTCAGTCAGCTAATTCAAAACCCATCTTAAATGATGAGGATGAATTAGAAAACTGGATGTTCTCTCACTATGGACAACCTGAAGCTTATTACAGTGCTCCTCTCAACACTGAATCTCCCGAAGCTGAAGATGATCCACTCATCATATCAGTTACAGCTAGTCACTCCACCATATCTGCTTCAGAGATCGCTGCAGTGCCTATTAGCTGTGTTCCTCCTTCTACTTCAAACACTGATCCATCAGTGAATGAAATGCCTTCAGTTTCTGAACCCGTTTCAGTCACTGAATCTGAGGCTCTTTTGGCAATAGTCCCTATTGCTGAAGATACTGCTGTTGAAGCCTCATCTTTCATACCTGAACTTGCTTATTCAGAGGAAGCCCCTTTACCGGCTCAACGATGGACTAAAAGCCATCCAATTCATCAAATTCTTGGTGATCCAGATGCAGGTATCAAGACACGTCGTGATCTAGGTAATATCTGTCTCTTCGTCAACTTTCTTTCTTTAGTTGAGCCCAAGAAAATCAATGATGCTATCTCTGACCCTAGTTGGGTTCTTGTTATGCAAGAAGAGCTCATTGAGTTTGATAGGAACAAAGTCTAGTACCTTGTCCCACGTCCATCTGAAAAATCAGTGATATGTACCAAATGGGTCTATCGTAACAAGTTGGATGAAGATGGTGTGGTAACCCGCTAGACTCGAAGCAATTCGATTCTTTTTAGCCTTTGCTGCCCATAGAGACTTCAAGGTCTTTCAGATGGATGTAAAGAGCGCTTTCCTTAATGGAAAACTTCAAGAGGAAGTTGACATTGAACAACCTCCAGGGTTTTTTGACCCTGAGTATCCAAACCACGTCTATAGGTTGGATAAAGCTCTTTATGGGTTAAAGCAGGCTCCCCGTGCCTGGTATGATACCCTTTCTTCTTTTTCTCATCTCTGAGAAATTCTCTCATAGAAAGATTGACCAGACCTTATTTCTTAGGAAAGTTAAAGGTCACATCATTCTCGTCCAAATTTATGTCGATGATATTATTTTTGGTTCC
>NW_020200698.1:60429-72677 GCF_001531365.2 Cynara cardunculus var. scolymus | reverse complement strand
CAAAATTGATAGGAAAAGCACCACTGGAGGCTGTCAGCTTCTAGGTGGAAAGTTGGTGAGCTGGACAAGTAAAAAGCAAAATTCAGTGTTCACATAAACAGCTGAAGCTGAATATGTAGCCGCTGGTAGCTGTTGTGCCCAAATTCTTTGGATGAAAAATTAGCTGCTGGACTACGACCTTCAGTTTTCAAAGGTTCCTATTTATTGTGATAACACTAGTGATATTGCTATTGCAAACAACCTTGTACTTCACTCCAAGACCAAACATATCGAGATCTGATATCATTTTATCAGAGATCATGTTATGAATGGTGATATTGAACTTCACTTCGTTCCAACTGAGTATCAACTCGCTGACCTTTTCACCAAGCCTCTTGATGAACTTTTGAGTAAATATATCTATTCTCTCTCAGGTATGATTACTCTTCTCTTTTCTAAAAATTAAAACCTTCACTGAAGCTTTCTCATCTTCAGTGATAAAATGTTTTAAAAGGTGGTCTCAGTGTTTCTTTTGTCATTAACCACATCTCTAAGTATATCTTTATACTTTTCTTAAAATTCAAAACGATCACTGAATCTCTTCTTGTCAGTGATTAAAATGTTTTTTAAATGCCAGTTTCAGTGACTTTCTTATCACTGAATCTGATGTCTTAAAACCCTCACTGAATCTTTCTTTTCAGTGATAAAATGTTTTAAACGGTCATCTCAGTGTTTCTTTAGACACTGTATCACTCTTCGTTTTCTTAAAAACTATTCGATTTTAAAAGAAAATAGTTAATGAACCGTCTTTATGACGACATTCTCTATTTACCATGCGTGACGCTTTGAGACGCGCAAAAGGTTCTGTCATTACGCTACCTTATTTAATGCCATCCAATCATGGATGAGAACGTGGTATCTTTTTAATCATGACCACTTTCCCGAACCGTCGTCTTTTTTCTCTCTCATATTACTTCTTTCTCCTCCTACCTATAAATATGTGACTTTTTCTCCATTTTTCTCTTTACGCTTACAAAATTCTTAGTCGAAACTTTGCTAAGATCTCTCCAAAAGCAAGAACTCTCTCAACTCTCCAAAAACTCTTCGACCTTTCTCTTTAATCATCTAAGGTCAATATCTTCTTCTTTCTTTTGTTATAAGAAATGTTTAATCTGTTTAAGAACTTTGTTCTCTTAATACATTAAACTATAAAGATTATTTAATCATTTCCCTCTTGGTTATAATCTTATTTCTTTATATACATTCTACTTGAAAAACCCTATATCTTCTTCGAGGATTTTTCAAAAGAAGTTTTTACTTGTTTAAAAACTTTTTTCTATACTCATAACCATAAACACTTGGTTTATTTCTAACAAACCTGTTTGCTCTACTTCTTATTGATACAAACAGATGGCTGCCAAGAACGTCAACTTCTCCATTGACGAGATCTCCATCAAGGCCAACAACCACATTGCCTTGTTGGAGATACCTTTCTCCAAGGCGTATTACCGAGATGCGGCTGACTTCCTCAAACAGTCGTCCTTGGGCTACGCACTCAACCACGATCCCATCATGGTGAAAGAACTTCTTCAGCAATTCTGGCTCACTGCTGAAGTTGTCGAAGTCGAAGTTAAGCCTGGACGCCAGGCGGAGCATATCAACTTCACTTTCAATCGCATGGAAGTGAGCTTTGGTGTTCCCACACTCAGGTCAGCTCTCCGTCTTCCAAAGGGCCCCTTCGACAGCAAACCCTCTACCGCCGTGATCATCGAGCTTCTCGACACCATTGGCTACCAGTGGCCAATGAAGGAGGACTCCAACGACCCTCTGAAGTCCTTGACGAAGATTGAGAAGAACAGGATGTCAGCCATCTGGCAATACCTGTTTTCTCATTTCATCCAGTGCATGGGTGGAAAAACTGGAGGTCAGGACCAGGCCTCTAGGATCACCTTAACCATAGGCGTATATATGATTCAGCGTCGCAATATAAATTATGTTGCGGTCATTTTAGATGACCTAGTGCTCAAGATGAACAAGCGCCAGCGAGAAAAGGTGGTGCCTTACACCAGGTTTCTTTCAATGGTGTTTGCCAAGATCTTTACCCAAAAGAAGGAAACCTTCCGGTTTTCAAGCTTGGATCCAGGATTCTGGATCATAAGTTGAGGGACAGTGATGTAGTGCTAACTTTAATTGTGTCCATCACTACATCTTCTCCTCTGATGGCCACGACAAGGGTAACCCCCCCCCCCGCATCCAACCAAGCCACCAAAACCCCTTCAAAACGACCCTCTCAACCAACTTTTAGTTCTCCTCAGAGAGCCAAGAAGTCCAAAAAGGGGACAGCCACGTCTCTAGCTGGAGCCTCTCAAAAAGCTTCAGTTATTGAAACTACTCTTATCCCCGAGGCATCTTCTGCTCACCCTTCCAGCTCTTCAGTGATCTCTCCCATCACCGTCGTATCAGTGGTACCTATACCAACCGTCTCAGTGACCCAAATCACTGAAGGTGTGAATATCAGCTCCGCCACCGCTGAACACCCATGTCTCTTATCGACCATTTTCTCTTCTCCTCCTTCTTTGGTCTTTACACATGTCGATGATGTATCAGCGACTGTTCTTCCTGATACTAAGACGCACACCACTGGACCTGAGGTTGCTCCTCTCAATGCTCCTCAGCATACAGATGTCCATCCTCTCAAGGACATATTTGCTCACGCCAGTGACAATCCTTTTGATGTCACTGATGGCCCCTCAGGTATTCCATCTTCTTACCCTTTCTTTTCTTCTAACATTGAGCCTTCAGCTCACACTTCTTCTTTTGCAGGTCCTTCTTCGATGCATCAATCTGATGCTCAGGAAGTGGAAAAGGAAAAAAGAGAGAAAGATGATGGAGGAGATGAAGATGTCGATGATGACTATGATATGGCGTCGGACATCAAACTTCTCCTTCCAACCGTTGATACCGTCCTCTGTAGGATCAACGAAGTCCACCAAAAGATGCCCGCCAGGGTGATCTTGATGCGAACTTCCTTGCCATCCAGGCGGACGTTCAAGAAGTTCAGAGTCATCTCCGACTCTCCAAGAAGTTGTTCAAGCCAACACCGATGCCATTGATGTTCTTCACAGCAGGGCTGACGATGCTCAAGCTATAGCTGATCAGCAGACTGGCCTTCTTCAACAAATCCTGGATGTTGTGTGTCAACCAGCTCTAGTGATTCCACCTTCTTTCTCTGCCAGTGATCGCGCCCAGCTCCATGAGATGCGTGAGGCAACAACAACTCTAGCCAGTGCTTTGCAAAGGCTAGAGGAGATGATGGTTCTCCAACGTCAACGCTTGGACAAACTCTCTGGCCAATTCTCTCATGTCTTAGCCAGAGAGGGGGATATGAGGTCCAACGCTGGTGAATCATCCAATGCTGTGCTTACCCCTTCTCAGGTCGTTGGTCCAGTATCAGCTTTAGTTGAAGTTGAAGCTGAGGCTCTCAGAGCTGAAGCGGTTGCTGCTCCTGTAATCACGACCACTAAAGCTGCTCTAGCTGAGGATGTCGATGCCATCCCTAGGGATGATGCCCATACCATCACTACTGCTGGTGATAATGATGATAATGAAGATGAATATGAAGATGAAGATGATGATGAAGATGAAGATGATGATAATGAAGATGATGATGAACCTACCATTCCAGACCCCGGAAGTGATATAGATGGCGATGACGACGATGATGATGAAGATGACTTTACCATCAAGTACCAGAAGCCATCAACCGTCACCAAGGGAGTTGCTCTCAGGGATTTTGCATCCCAGGGGGAGCAAAGGCAAGGTGAATCTACTCCATCAGGGAACCAGGATCCCAAGTCGAAAGGCAAGGCGATTGCTGAAGATGGAAACTTGAAGGTATTGTTCAATATCACTAACAACCTTTGTTTGAAGACTCTACTTCTCAGGTAGTGATTACTTCAAACTATCAACTTCATATTCCATCAACAACCTGCGATCGACTGGAGCGGGTACCTGATTAACCCGTCTCTTGTGCTCCTACCGACCAGCAGATGTCTCAGCTGAAGGAGTCACTCGACCAGACTAGAGTAAATATCCCTTTTCGTACCTCTAGTGGTGGTGAGTTCAACTTCCTGTCTAAAGCTGAAAGACACGAGGCATTAAGGGCTGAAGAAGAGCTAGAGCTTCAAAAGAAGCACACTGAAGACAGCTTGAAGTTGGCCAAGTTACTAGCTGCGAAGGTCCTCCCCAAGAAAAAGTCCAAGAAAATAGTGAACGCTGTCCAAGCCCAGGCTACACTTCTTTCTATTGCAGAAGCTAAGCATGAGAAGAACTTGAAGCTGGTGGAAAAGGACAAGCGATGGAGCGAAGCAAAGCTGAAAAAGAGAGTCAGTCCCCGCCCGATTATCAGCATCAGCATAAGCGGACGTTCTAAAGATGGTGGAACGCTGGTCTCAATGCTCATCACCCGGGACAATATTGATGCCGTTACTGAGTATCCTTCCTACCTTGGCCGTTATGGATACAACGAATGGATGGAGATTAGACAAGCCATTCAGCAATCCAAGTCGAGATACAAGACACTTATCGAGGACACCATCAACGAGCTCATCAAAAGAATGTCCAGGTATGTCAAGGTCCCTGACAGGCCATTTCTGAAGAACAGTGGGAAGAAGAAACACAAGCTCTCTGATCCTAATGATGGACCATTCCTAAGGAACGAACATGAAACAAGGTTCTCCTTAGATGAAGTCTTGAAGGGTCATCAGAGTACATACATTTCTATGCTGAATCTTGACTTGCCAGATAAGGGTCCCTATGCACCCAACTCTGTGCATTTTAAACCTGAGTTAGGAGTTATATTCCTTGACTATGAAGGTGAAGTCAGATTTCAGAGAATGTCAGAGCTACATCTATGTCCAATGGATCATCTGGTTTATCTCTTGCTCTGGATAGATGATAGCATGCCTGGAAAAGTCGTAGATCTGAAGATACGAAAGGAATTCCTATGTCGAAGAAAACTTGGTGAAAATGTATCTGGTTGCATAGATGTAAGAGTTCTAGAATAGTTTCTCTTTGTAACAACAATCCACTTTTCCTTGTAACTTCTTGTACTATGTCTACTTTCAGTTATTGTACTTATAATCTGTAAACACTAGACATGTATTATAATACTTGTAATATTTTCAGTGATTAATAGAATGAATATTCCATGTACTTCACTGAAAAAGATCCCTGAAAATCCGATCCAATTTATCATAATCGATTAAAAGTAATAGGGACACAAGTGTATGAGTTCCAGTGTTACTTTTTACATTCACTGACAATCTATAAGTCAGTGCATAAGCTTTCAGTTTCAGTTTCCGTACTTGTAATTCTTCTTAGATATAACTTAAGAAAAGTTCTCAAGCTGAGACTGACTAACTGAAAAAGATTCCAAAATAGTAAAAAAGGGACATGTACTTTATATGTAACTTTTCCTTACTATTATTTGATAAGATAACTTTCTTTATGTTATCTTGTTATCATCAAATAGGGGGAGATTGTTGATCCTCTCTCTCAATGATTTGATGATAATCCCTTTTCACTTACACGTTGTATTTATGTTTCTGTCTTTTCAGTTCCAGCGATCTTCACTGAGCATGTTCAGTGATCGTTAAAGAACTTGCATTGTAAATTCATCAAAGACAGCGATACTTCAAGATAACAACACTCACACCAAAGAACCTTCAGCAAACGTCAAAGACTGAAACTGAAGATTAGAGACTGGCAAGTATGTGATCTAAAGTGGTACTCAGTGATTACAAGCCTGTCTACATATGTGTGAAGACTGCTCAAGCTTCAGCGAATAATGAAGGGACCTTCAGGTCATTCCAGCATTCAGCGATTTATGGAAGCTTGCCTAGCACGAATGTTGTTGTCTTGTCCTTATGCACACAAAGGACAAAACCCATACCCTTACGAAGGTTGGTACGGTACGGAGCCGACTAGTCGACTCTATTGTCTACCAACTTTATGTAAGGATGTCTGCTAATGAATAGTGCTTTTTGTAATATTAATTGTAGCAAAGGACAAGCCTTCCTCTTAAAGCTTGACACACACTCTAAACCTACCATATTGCATTAAATGTTCATTTAATGCACTAGATATAAATAGAAGTGTTTCTTCTCCATGTAGAGTGCGCGCAACTCACTCTAACCCTAATTCTTAGTTCAAGCATTTTCTAGCTTAAGTAAAGGATTTTCTCTACAACATTTCTTCTCTTGTATTTGCTAAGATTTAGTGTGTAACTAAAGATTGTTTAGATAGGTTTTTATTACCTTATCTTTCCACAAACAATCTTGTAAAATCTGTATTGATCTTCTTTATCAATATATATTTTAAATTTGAAAATATTGTGTTTGTATTCATCCCCCCCCCCTTCTACAAACTGTTTTACTCTTCTTGTAGACCCTCAAGGGACCAACAGCTGTTCTTACGCACATCTAAAAATATAAGTTGTGGTATTCATGTGAAGAGAAAAATTCATTTGATGACTCAACATTGTTACCTTAAGAGGAGGAAAATGCGTAAGTTCTGTTGGTTTAGCAATATTCCATATACAAATTTCACTTTCTTCCGCACCAGAAGCAAGATGATTTGGTGAAAGAGAACTAAACTCCAAACCATGAACCTGAAAATCAGAAGTTTAGAATACAACCATAAAGATTACTACTAAATGCTTAAAGTGATGGAACCAACTATTAGCTATTACATCCCACAAACATAACAAAAACTTACAGGCCCTTTGTGTCTTGATAGATTTTGAATAAGAGCGCTTTCACTTTCTTCAGAGCTACATTCCTCAAAAATAAACACTAATGAGATTTTCACATGCAACTTTCCGTGACATTTGACATCATGAATATCATGATAAACCATAACAACATTGTAACTTTTGTAGAGCAAACTTGAGAAACATAACTAGCCTATTAAACTTCATTTAAGTAGTCCAATCACTAAGATAACTGCTAAAGTATATCAAATGGAAGAACCAACCATGATACAACATAGAAAACATCCTACTATCCATAATAATAATAGTTATCAGTACCACTCAACAAACAATTTTTAACATCACATAACTTGAAAACATATAAGTTAGAAATAGCCATTAAAGTGTTATTCCCACCTTCACATAAGTTAAAAACAAACTACACATCAGAGATCCTAATTCACCAATATGTTTACATAGAGCATCCTTGAATGAAAATATAGCCCCGACGCTAAGAGTACATTGCCCGTAAGATCCACCAAACACATGGTTATGGGTCACCAATATGTTGCACTTTTTGTGTAAGTGAGCAAATAACCATGCCGACTTTGTTCAGCAACATAACCAGATTATAAAACGTTGTAAATTCATAACAAATTTTATTCAGTTGCTGCAACCATAAAATAATCCAAAATACATAGGGTTTCAAAGCAAAAAGAAAAGATGCATTCACAATTGTAGCCTCACCCATTCCAATCGGTTATTCGACCCAACCAACCCATTTTTCGTTAATACCAAAATTACATATTGTTAGTCCCGAAGGGGATGGCATACACAGAAAGTAATTGTAGAAGGGGGTTGAATACAATTACACAAATTTTTTTCAACTTTTTAATTCTTATTGATTTATATCAAGAATTAATACACACAAAAATACACAAGATTGTTGCGGAAGATAGGAAAGGAAAACCTAATCTAAACAATCTTACAAGGAGAAGAACTTTCAAGAACAACACAAAGAGTTCTTGAAAGGAAATGAAGAACACTAAGAATTTCTTCGCACACAAGAGAGTAAGGGAGAAGAAGAGAATAGCCGATTGCTTTGAGAATGCACTAAGTAATCTTGCAAAAGCCATTTATATGCATGGGAGATGCACACTGCCTTTTTATACTACCTTCAGCATTTAATGCATGGGGACACTTGTCACTTGAGGATAAGAAGGCAGGGGTTGACTTGACCAATGTTGATATCTCATTTTCATCGTACACAGCGTGCATACAACACTGTTCATGCAGAGACAAACTTTGCAGATATATGGTTAGTCTGTAGGAAGATCTCCTTTGGATGGATATGTAGCTTCAAGCAGCTACTCACAAATCTTCGGTCCATGAAGATTTTCAATCTTMGGTTCATGATCTTCAATCTTGAGTCCATGAAGATTTTCGATCTTCAGTCTATGAAGATCTTTCTTCAATCGGCTTGTAGCATCAAAATATTTTCAATATTCATTTCAGCTCCTTTGGAGTCTTGGTGTATATATTAGACAATTGATCCACAACACCGCATCGGTGACCTTCTGACTTCACATCGGCTAGTCTTCGATTTTGCCAATGGCTTAAGTATGTACCAAGACACCAATATACAAAGAACCAATAACTACTAAGTGTTGCTAATGTAGAGGAACATATCAGTAGGTCATAACCAAATCAATAGGTGACCCAACAATCTCCCCCTATTTGATGATGACACAAACACTTAGAAAGAAATAAATACAAGATACACAAACTCTAAATTTCTTTGAGAAGAAAAACTTATAAATTATATGACCCATGTACATATTCTTTTTGGGTTCTTTTCTTTTCCTTTTTTTTTTGATTTTTTTTTATTTTCTTTTGATTTTTTTTATTTTTTTTAACTATAAACATATATACAAAACAAATAACGAATCAAAAATAAAATAAAAAATGAAAAAAAAAACTTTGAAGTACATACGGAAAAAATCAATTGCATCTATACTTGACAATGAATTAAATACTTACAGTGAAAAAGATAGTTCAAGAAGAAAAAACCACATAGAAAAGCTAGCAATCATCATCTACTTCCATAACATCTGAATCAGCCACTGCAAGAACATCTCTTCTCTTCAGTTCATCCGAGATCAAAGTATAAAAGACTCTTTCGGCTTCACCAATTTTGATTATACTTAGTATCACGCGCAATAGCTGTAATCAGCTATAGGTATCTCAGAAGCTCAAAAAAATCGAAGGCAACTACTCGCGTCCCAGAAGAATATTCCATGCTCAGGAGCGTACAAGATAGTTCCTTCCGGATGACAAACATCTGAAGGAAGGGTAAGATCAAGATGTGAGACATCAGGAGCCTTACCTTCCTTTGATAATTTCTGAATAAGTGAGTCTTGATTCTTGATGGTCTTCGAGGCAGAGGCATATTTAGAAGAGCCGGCTTTGCTTAACATTTGCTTTAGAAAGGAGAGTTGTGGAGGGGAAGGCAGCTTGTAATGCATCTTGATCATTTGTATCTTTTTCAGAAAGTGATACAAATGACTCAAGACAAATTCCTTGTACATACTTCTGCTTTTATTAAGAAGCTTGATGATCTCCATCCACTCAGTAAGACCGTAGGCATTGATCCAAGATAGCTTTTATGTCCTCACTACTCTGTCGACCAATAATCAAAAAGATCAGATTGGAATCATAGGTCAATTTTTGATGACCTTTGATTCTGGCACTGACCATTCGAGTCGTAAGGAAGCGTCGGAGAATTGATTCATTAAACCATTTAATTCTTTTCTCTTTGGTTTCTTCAGACTCAGATAGTGGAACCAAGGAGTGAGATCTGTTGGCTTACTCAAATTGCTTTTGAAGAGCAATTGAGTTGGCTGCATCCTTAGAAGAAATACCTAGGAGATGAAGATCAGTTTCTTGAGGACATGAAGCTTTAAGCACAAGTCTATCAGTTGAGGAGACTTCAGATTGATATCTAGCAATTTTAGCTGCTTTAGCTGCAGCARCTTCTTCATCTGAGGTCATAGGTGCCTTTCCTTCTCTGTGAGTTGGGACTAAGTCCCAAGAAGCAGTGGGAATATCATCTTGAGAAGGTATAGTATCAACATCAACAGATAATGAAGGCATAGAGCATGGTTGCTCCCCCTCAATAGGTACGGTGGCTCTATCATCATGATCAAATAGCTCCCCCTCAATAGGAGCATCACAGTCTGACTCAGCTGAGGAAGAAGAGGTAGAAGAGGTAGAAGCTGAGTCATCGTCCCCGTTTTCACTGATAGTAGGGTCAATTGTCTTCTCCCCCTTAGTGGGAACAGGGGAAGGTTCACTAGCAGGAACAGGAGGACCCTCCACATTGGCATTTGAGGAAGGCACATAAGCCGTAACATGAGAAGTGGGAGTAAGGGGAGCACCTAAGGCACATAGCAGACATGATATACCGCGATGAAGACCACCAAGAAGAGCATAATCGGACTCAACACATCGACTAACGTTGGCTAACATAACCCTGTCCTCTTTCGTGAACTGACCGGGACCCAAGTCAACAGATAACTTTGTATCTCTATCCAAAAACAACTTAGATATCTGTCTCTGTGCATCCATCTTGGAGTGAAGATCAGTCAGAGATTGAAGAATTGCCTGATTTGTGGCAGCTTGACTTTCCGATCGAGCACGAAGATCAGCTACAACTTCAGAGATGCTAGATTGAAAATCGGAGAGAGCAGTCATACGAGCATCAAGAGAATCAACCGTAGCTTTAATAGCAGTGAAAGCAATGCCATGATCTGTCAAGGAGGCATTGTGCTGATGCAGTTCAGATGTAATGCTGGAGGCAAAGCAGTCCAATCTCCCAGATAAATCAGTGCTGAGGGAGGCCTGTTGAGAGATGAGCAGCTGACACTGAGATGTGAAACCTCTGAACATGTCCACCACCTCAGTGGGTAGGGCATAGATCACCTCAGGAGGGGAGGGAGCTGAGAACTGAAAGCCCGGTGCAAAAGGGGGCCTGGAGGGAGAAACAACAGCTGGAGTAGGGCAGCAAGCTTTGATTGGGCTTTCTGACCCACGTGGAGAAGAAACACCAACACTCTCAGTACCATCGGCGCCCTGAGAGTCACCGATGGGAGTATCACTGATGTTGGCGTGAGGCTCAACATCTGTATCAACGATATCGGCGTGAGGCTCAATATCTGTATCAACAACGCTGGCGAGAGGCTCAATGTCTGTATCACCAACACCGACGAAAGGCTCGGTGTCTGTATCATCGACGCCTGCATGAGGCGGGTCGCCGATTACCACTGTAGTAAAGGTAGTAGGCTGGTAAGGCTCACCACCAACATCCATAAGAAGATAATGGAGAAAAGGGATGTCAATATCAGACGGTGCTGATAAATCATTCATCCGTGCAATATCATCAAGATCATCGATCTCGGGTGATAGGCCGTGAATATGTGGAGGAGAGGAAAGACCTCGGAAAGGGGAGATATTCGAGTCATCACCAAGATCATGTAGAGATGCCAAGGTGGAGTCAAGTGGGTTCCCCGCATGTACAACAGTGTCCTGTTGAGAGGGCACTGAGGAGCTAGGGGGTGTATAACAGATGTCCTGGGCTCAGTAGGACCAACTTCAACAACCTTGGACTGTTGAGAGTCCTTGGTTGGAGATGTGTTTTTAGCCCTTTTTGGCTTATTGGTCTTCTTAGATGAAGAGTCAAGAGTGGATAATCTAGAGTGACTCCGCTTTGAGTGAGAGGGGTGAGAGACGGGGTGAGACTCCGAAGGCGCTTTCAAAGTCGTAGCCTCAAAAGCAGATACGGAGAATGGGGGAATAAAACTATCTGCCAGCCGTCTCCGGATAGAGGAGGCGGCCTCTTTTGAGGCAGTAGCTGAAGAAGTAGAAGGGAGAGGAGCCACTGACATGGAGGAGTGTTGGGTGACCGGAGCAACATGAGGAAGGTCCCCAGCTACTGTGATCACAGAGCACTCTCCCCATACAGGGTGAGAAGAGGTGGCAAAAGAAACCATACCTGATGCAAGAGGAAGATCTGTAGACAATGATGCCTTCTTCAAAGTCTGAATGCCAACTTGAGACACTTTGAGGTCATAGAAATTAGCAGTATTAGCCAGCATACGTGACCCAAGTTTATCAGCAATCAGCATGGATATAAATCTGATAAAATGCACAGTACTTTCTGTGTATTGTCTTCCCCTTCGGGACTAACAAGTGGTATCAGAGCATTTGGCACTACCCATCTTCTTTACCAACTCCCCAACCAAATAACAAGCAAAGTCAATTTTTCTTTGGAAAATAAGTGCATGAGCTAGCTGGGTTACCGAAGTGGGTGACTTATCCATTCCACCAGTTTTGGAACTCAAACATTGAATAAGATGGGAGAAGAAAAAGTTCCAAACACCACCCATATTCTTTCTATAAAGAGTGCTTTGTTTTATCAAAGCAGGGTCTTGCACATAACCCATTGTGGAAACAACAATAT
>NW_020200698.1:35753-60319 GCF_001531365.2 Cynara cardunculus var. scolymus | reverse complement strand
GTACATACTTAAGCCATTGGCAAAATCGAAGACTAGCCGATGTGAAGACAGAAGGTCACCGATGCGGTGTTGTGGATCAACTGTCTAATATATACACCAARACTCCAAAGTAGCTTAAATGAATATTGAAAATATTTTGATGCTACAAGTCGATTGAAGGAAGATCTTCATAGACCGAAGATTGAAAATCTTCATGGACTCAAGATTGAAGATCATGACCCGAAGATTGAAAATCTTCATGGACCGAAGATTTGTAAGTAGCTACTTGAAGATACATATCCATCCAAAGGAGATCTTCTTACAGACTGACCATATCTCTGCAAAGTTTGTCTCTGCATGAACAGTGTTGTATGCACGCTGTGTACGATGAAAATGAGATATCAACATTGGTCAAGTCAACCCCTGCCTTCTTATCCTCAAGTGACAAGTGTCCCCATGCATTAAATGCTGAAGGTAGTATAAAAAGGCAGTGTGCATCTCCCATGCATATAACTGGCTTTTGCAAGATTACTTAGTGCATTCTCAAAGCAATCGACTATTCTCTTCTTCCCTCTTGCTCTCCTGTGTGCAAAGAAATTCTTAGTGTTCTTCATTTTCTTTCAAGAACTCTTTGTGTTGTTCTTGAAGGTTCTTCTTCTTCCACGATTGTTTAGGTTAGGTTTTCCTTTCCTATCTTCCGCAACAATCTTGTGTTTTCTGTGTGTATTAATTCTTGATATAAATCAATAAGAATTAAAAAGTTGAAAAAAGTCTGTGTAATTGTATTCAACCCCCCTTCTATAATTACTTTCTGTGTATTGCCTTCCGCTTCGAGACTAACAAGTGGTATTAGAACATTTGGCACTACCCATCTTCTTTACCAACTCCCCAAACAAATAACCGGCAAAGTCAATTTTTCTTTGGAAAATAAGTGCATGAGCTAGCTGGGTTACCAAAGTGGGTGACTGATCCATTCCACCAGTTTTGGAACTCAAACATTGAATAAGATGGGAGAAGATAAAGTTCCAAACACCACCCATATTCTTTCTATAAAGAGTGCTTTGTTTTATCAAAGCAGGGTCTTGCACATAACCCATTGTGGAAACAACAATATNAAAGTTCCAAACACCACCCATATTCTTTCTATAAAGAGTGCTTTGTTTTATCAAAGCAGGGTCTTGCACATAACCCATTGTGGAAACAACAATATGAAGGTTATCAATAGATACTAGTTCATCATAAGAAGAGTAAGCAGGAAGATCCAACACTCTTCTAAATCATCAATAGTAAATGATACATCATTAGCAGATAACACAGTTGCATGCACAACTTTGGTAGACGCATCATATACACATGTAGCCCAGAAAGCACGTAATGGAGATTTACTCATCTTTGGAGAAAAGGTAAATGCTTTGAAAAGAGGGCACTTACATAAAAATTAGATGATGATGTAGAAATCTGGATACTTCTCATTGTGATCCAACAATGCCACAAAATTGCATGGAGAAAATGTAACATCATCAACAGTGAAGGAAACAGATTTCTTAACCTTTGGAGCTTTGGAGGGAGTTCCAACTTTAGAAGCCATGGATGATGAATCTTGAAAACACACAGTAAGTTCTTGAGGAGATGAGAGTTTGAGGTTTTAGAGAAGATGAGAGGTTGAGGGTTATAAAAAGAGAGAAGAGAGGAGAGAAATATATATTGGGTAAAAAAGGGTAACCTAGGGAAAGTAAAAAGGTAAGACTTGACTAGGCAAAGAAAAAAAGGTGAAAATAGGGGTGTGGGTGTTGGATCTTGGGTGAGTGAAAAGGAGAGAGAGGGAAAAGGGTTTTGAAAAAAATGTTAGTGAAAAGGGGACACAAAGTATTAGGTGGATGGGATGTGAGTAGGGGAGAAGGGTAGGTGAGTGTGTATTCGATTTTGAGAGAAAGGCTGAAGGGGTGAGAGGTGTAGGCCGAAATTGGGTTCGGCTTGCAAAAATGTGAAATCGGCTTAAGGGTGGAGTGAGGAGGCCGAATGGTGAACAAACCGAAGGGTTGGAGAGGAATAATCGGCTTGTGTGAAGTGGAAGGGGTGGTTGGGCCGATTGAGAGAGGGACCGAGAGTGAGAGAACGATCGAGAGAGAGGGGGGATGGAGTGATTCGATGAGTGACATGGAATCGGTTTAAGGTGTGAGATTTTAGAGAGAGGCCGAGAGGGGATGGGGGTTATGTCTTGAGGGTGTGTGATCGGCTTGTGTAAGGGAAAAGGGAAAGAAGCCGAAAAGAGATAGAGATAGAGGGAAGGCCGAAGGAAGAGGCTTGAGAGGGTGAGATCGGTTTAAACCGAATAGAAATAGAGAGGAGAGGAAGCGATCTAGGGGAAGCCGAATGGAGAAGAGGTGAGTGAGAGAGATAGGACGAAGGCGGTTTAGGGGTAGGCGGAATAGGTTTCTTAGAGAAGGTAGAAATCTTGGAAGTATTTTTTAAAGAAACTGGTCTAGGAACGAACTCAGTAATAGAAGGTACTGAGGTACCAGTCTGAAAAGCAACAGCTGACTGAGATGAGGTAGCCGAAGGCTTATGTTTCATCTTCAGTTTGGATTTTGGCTTCTTATTCTTGATAGGCTTGTCCACAGACTTGCCTTTCTCAGCAGCAGAGAAACGACAATTCAAAGGATGCTTTAGATGCTCAGATGTTTTAGATTTAGAAGAACATGCATCAGAAGATTCCTTAAGAGAAAGAGAGAGAGTTAAACACACAGTCGACAGGAACATTCTCAGATTCAGTGTTTGAACTTTTACCTTTGACAAAAATTCCGAACTTAAGAGATTTTCCATTTTCATTGGATCTAGGAGAAAGAGATCCAACAGAATCAGATAAGTGATATGGAAAGGAGGAAGAAAGAATGTGAGAATAAATGCACAAAGAGTCATCAGGAGCACACAGATCCATATCATCATAACCTAGGCCAGTCTTTACTTCAATAGGAAGTTGATCATGTAAAATTTTATCTAGGTTCTTGGATGATCTAGCCCATTTTTTAAGAATGGCTTTTTCTTTCTCCAGCTTATCAAAGACCTTAGATTTTTCTTTGTTAAGAACATTGTTTATTAACTTTTGTTCTTTCAGGTCATTTTTCAACTTATCGAAGTCTTTCAGTTGATTCATGCATTTATGTAACTGATTAGTTAGACTTTTGATTTCAAGGTCAGCTTTCTTCTTAGCAGATCTAGCATTGTAAAGATCAATAGATAAAGAATCATAAGCTTGAACCTTTTCAGATTCAAAGAGAGAAGAGAAGTTGTTTACCTTCTTTGGTTTGACCAGATCTTTGGCATCCTTAGAGGTAGAAGGTAGATCAGCATCAGCAGCAGAGAAGGAGTCCTTGACAGGGTCTTCTATCTCCTGGATGTTGGCCATAAGAAACAGATATGCCATGTCCTCATCACTGGAGGAAGAGGTTGGCTCATCAATCCAGTCATGAGTCTCAGCGATGAGACCCTTACCTTTTCTCTGAAGGCTCTGGTTCTTTGCCTTTTCTCTCTTGTACTTTGCCTTGTACTTATCGTGAGAGGATCGGCTAGAAGGATGAGAAGGATGACGCTTAGAGATCCTTTTGCTTTTGCACTCAGCAGCAAAGTGACCTTTCTTGCCACAGTTGAAGCACTCATCATTGGACAGATCAAGAGGAGCTAACTTAGATTGATCTAAGGTTCTTCGGTCGGTGACCTTAGATCTGGGAGAGAAAGTAGAAGAGCCCTTTTTGGCATACCTTTTGAAGTTGGTAGCCATCATGGCTATGTTGTCAGCCAAGTCATTAACTGAGAGTTCATCACCCTCATCATCAACATCATCAGCATGGCTTTCAGCAAGTTCTTCTTTTCTGACAGCATCTTCTTCAGTGTCAGATAGATAGGTGATACGAGGTTCACTGACTGGCTTCCTCGTACCATTGGAGAGAAGGGCAACAGGAGAAGAAGTTCTAGGATCCTTCAATAATGCCTTTTTGAGAAGCTTGGTTTGCTCATAATTTTGGAGAGTTCCATAAAGAGCAGTAAGAGGCATATTTTCAAGATCTTTACTTGTCTTGATATAAGTGCAAGTCAGGTAAACAGTCCATGAACTTGCATAGGAATTCTTCGTTTTTATAGACTCTGCCATGAAACTTCAGATCATTGAGAAGGCTGTTAAATCTGTTGTAGTACTCAGTGAGAGATTCACCTTTCCCGTGCACAAATAGCTCATATTGCCTAACAAGGCCAATCTTCTTGCTTTTCTTTACTTCGATGGTTCCTTCATATAGAACACATAGAGTGTTCCACATGTCCTTGGCAGTAGAGAAGTTTACTAGGGAATGGAAGACATCATCAGGAAGAGAGAGGGCAATGATAGCCCTTACCTTGGTATCCAAGGAAACTTTTCTTTTATCGTCTTCATTGTACTGAGAAGGATCTTTGATGATGAACCTTCCAGTAGAGTCAGATTTCTCTTCATCATCATCAGAATCATTTGAAGGGTTACCATCGTCTTTGCTTTTTCCATGACGAAGCCATACTTCAGGAACAATGGGTCCATCCTTGAGGATTGAGAGATATTGACTATCAACACCCTCAAGGTAGAGTGTCATGTGACTTTTCCACATAGAGAAATTGTTCTTGTTAAACTTGGGAGGCTTGGCAATAGTGTCATTGTCTTGGTAAGAAGAATGAGTAGAGTTGGAAGAAGAAGAGGCCATTGCAGATCTAGCTTATGAGATTAAGCTAACTGCTCTGATACCTCTTGTTAGTCCCGAAGGGGAAGGCAATACACAGAAAGTAATTGTAGAAGGGGGGTTGAATACAATTACACATACTTTTTTCAACTTTTTAATTCTTATTGATTTATATCAAGAATTAATACACATAGAAATACAMAAGATTGTTGCGGAAGATAGGAAAGGAAAACCTAACCTAAACAATCTTAAAAGGACAATAACTTTCAAGAACAACACAAAGAGTTCTTGAAAGGAAATGAAGAACACTAAGAATTTCTTCACACACAGGAGAGCAAGGGAGAAGAAGAGAATAGCCGATTTCTTTGAGAATGCACTAAGTAATCTTGCAAAAGCCAGTTATATGTATGGGAGATGCACACTGCCTTTTTATACTACCTTCAGCATTTAATGCATGGGGACACTTGTCACTTGAGGATAAGAAGGCAGGGGTTGACTTGACCAATGTTGATATCTCATTTTCATCGTACACAGCGTGCATACAACACTGTTCATGCAGAGACAAACTTTGCAGAGATATGGTCAGTCTGTAGGAAGATCTCCTTTGGATGGATATGTAGCTTCAAGCAGCTACTCACAAATCTTCGGTCCATGAAGATTTTCAATCTTCAGTTCATGATCTTCAATCTTGAGTCCATGAAGATTTCCAATCTTCGGTCTATGAAGATCTTCCTTCAATCGGATTGTAGCATCAAAATATTTTCAATATTCATTTAAGCTACTTTGGAGTCTTGGTGTATATATTAGACAGTTGATCCACAACACCGCATCGGTGACCTTCTGTCTTCACATCGGCTAGTCTTCGATTTTGCCAATGGCTTAAGTATGTACCAAGACACCAATATACAAAGAACCAATAACTACTAAGTGTTGCTAATGTAGAGGAACAGATCAGTGGGTCATCACCAAATCAATAGATGACCCAACACATATTTATCCCATATTTTTGCGACTAAGCATCACATTTTCTTATCTGAGCACAAAAACTATTGAAAGGGGGTATGCTATAGTTATAGTAGATTAATAAACGATCTGTACAAGAGATAGTTGCTTCTTATTTGTAAAAGACTTGCACAAATAACTATAGCAAATAGGAACTGTCGTTATATGAGTTCCAATGAAATCATAAAAGAAATATGTCGGAAGGAATCCACCGGTTAAAAGGAGTTGTGCAGAATGAACTCGTGGAAGGTCGAATAAAAATGGATAGAATATGATAAAATATCATAAAGTAGTCAAAATAATTATGAATCAACACGTTCAATAAAAATATTGCTTCTTCCCAGATTTTTTTTTCTTACGACACGAGAATCAAATCTGGATTCTTGTATGTTTCCAACAAAATATAAATCCGCACTTGAGTTCGAATGGGAAGTTGAATTCAAGTGAAGAAAGTGTAAACCTATCTTTTTAAACGATGTTCTCTTATGGTAAACAAAAACCTCAGAAATAGCCAAAATAGTATGATACAACTAATTAGATATGCAGCACAGCAACATCTGAACAATGGTGCTCACGCTCATGATGTGGGATTTGTTCTTATCCTTGCAGTCATTAATTCAAACAATAATATATTGAACTCAAAGCTCTACAACATAACTGTGGAACGTTCCAATTCAAGTACAAGTGGTTACATAAGCATAGAACTCCACAAAAACTACGGAAATTTAAGATTGGTTCATGTTTGCAGAATTCTTAGCTGATATATCAAAATGAAGTGCCAAATTGGGGAAGGTCAAGAAAGATCCTATAAGAATTATACATCACTTGCTCTCAATCCCCAACCCAGCCAACAACTTTAGTGTTCAGAAGAAAGATTGAAGGAGTAAAACACAGAGAGTAAGAATAACTGAATCATAATTTTGAAAGTGTAAAACATAAAATAAAAATATGGATACTGAAATCATATAGCTTTTAATATTCATGGAAAGATAATAAACCAAAGAAAAAGAAACAGGTCATATAACCGCAATTTTGAATGAAATCAACAGAAATTCATCATTAGCAGTACAGTACCCAATGAGTAACCAAGGGTTCCAGATACCAATGTTGCCATCGACAAGCCCACCAGCGACAAGACCAAAGTGAGAATTCTTCTAAACCAGACGATGGGGATTTCCCCCAAGACAACGGATTAAATGGTTCGAAACTAGGTGCTGCACCGGCTAATGGAAGCGTACGATCGTCAGATTGGAAGTCGAGTTGAAAGATTTCAAGATTTGCAGACGAACTAAATGACACATCTATAGCTCTGGCAACGGCGCGTCGGGTGCAAAAGCCACCAACGCCGATCTATTGACTTCCTTTATGCAGATGGATGTATCCATCTTGATTCGAGTGTGAAACAATTGTTGATCTAAAGGAAAAGACTGATTGTATGCCTTGGATTAGGGTTGTGATCTGGAAAAGGAAGGATAATTTTCGTGACGACACAGACGCAAATCTCTGTTCAGGCGTTTTCTCTCTCTATCCCCCCTTCTGGTAGTTCAGTTCAAGAAGATTTTTCTTTTTGTTTTTGTTTTTAAGAAAAACTGTTTTGAAGAGTATTTGAAGTTTTTCTTTGTTCAAGTTTGATTCTTTTGCTTTTAGCATTTGAATTCTTTTTTGTTTCGATTGGGCATTTCTTCTTTGGTACAACATGATTGAAGAAGAAAGTATTGGATTAATTGTCTTTATTATGATTATTTATACAATTAAGATAATATTGAACAAAGTTAGTTGTATAATATTTGGTAATGGTTGTTTCGTTGGTTTTTATTAAGGGGTTGTTCGGTTACAACGTAATGGGTTGAATAAGTTGTATGACTTATCCGGTAAACCATATAACGATGTTCGGTTGTGACTTAATGGCTAAACTAATGGTTTATTCAGCCAGCTAGAAAATAACACTAGTCCCATTCAACCACTCATTTTCCATCCATGCCCCTCCTTTTACCATAACCCACCTGTGAAAGAAACAAAAACACGCTCTCTTCTCTCTCTCGAAACCCGTCACCTCCACCCTCTAGAACTAATCCCACCATCACTGACCGTTTGAAGCACTGTCGGGCAAATCGTTCATTGATTCTCCTCTCTATCTCAATCGATGTTCTCTAGCAGATGTGTCAATTTGTGTAACACCCCATACCACACATTGCATGTAACACATATTTCATTCAGAAGAAATACATGATTATATACCATTCAGGTCCCTTAGTACAAGAATCTATCATTACAGAATACAAGGTCTAAAAAATTCAGATACATTTCTTGTACTAATCAACGTTAATTAATCAAAATTGTACATCAAAGACAGTTCTTCATGTAGAAATGCATATAGGAAAATATCACATTTTCCCCTTTCCCTTACCGTCCGTACCTCCTGCAATACATAGTTAAAATCACAAAACGAGGGTTAGACCGAAAGGTCTAGTGAGTTACCCTATTTATGTTATTGCAGGGTGATAATCACCAAAACTTTTTAAATAAAACAACTTTTTATATATAAAACAAATAAGGACATATTACCAGTTCCTTTCCACTTTTCAAGTCAAGCATTCAGCTATTCAAATCACATACCTTTGAACCAACCAGGTTTCATATAATGTCACTTTTAAACTTTTTCTAATCAAACAAGGTTTATTTAAAGTTTCAGACCAAACCTGTTATTTTCTCCTCAATAACATCCATACTACAATTTTCAATAAGAACCTTGATCATGAATCTTTAAATCACAAAGAAATAAAGATTCCAAACCACAGTAATCTTAAGGGATATAATAGAAAGAGTTATATCATTCCACACACATACAAATGCCACTCTTATATCAAATGTACACCTCTCCTTGATATGCCACCCTTATCCCATGGTACACCTCTCCTTGATATGTCACCCTTATCCCATGGTACACCTCTCCTTGATATGTCACCCTTATTTCCTCATCAAAACATTTTACAAAAATAATTCCAAATAGACCGCAGTCAATGGAATTATTATCAATCCAAAATCATTTATATCAAATTTTCCATTTTATGATAAAATAACAATTTTATCAATTAAGCACAAGGCATAGTACAAATTCGGTCAACTTGGCTTGGCCGGACTTCATCTCCGGTCAAGTCTTGGCCGGTTTACCAAATTCGGACAACATATCGCTCAAGGCTTGTCCGATTTAACACTTAGAATAAATTCCAATACTTTTGTCCGGATAACAAGTCCGGACAATACATCGCCTAAGGCTTGTCCGATTTAAAAATAATTCGGACACCATTTAGTCGTATTCCTACTTCTCCGTTCAAAATGTTAAACATAAACTCAATATTCATACATCGCTCAATAACTTGACCGATCTACTCTAATCCGGTCAACCCTCCAGACGGTTTATTACTAAATCGCCCAGGCCTTATCCGGTTTATGACTTAAGTCGCTCAACCCTTACCCGGTTTAAGACTAAACCGCTTATCTCTTGACCGGTTTAGGTCTAATCCGGATAACACTTATGCGATTTAAATTCCAAACCAGATGAAAACATAATCAATTTATGCAATTAACAAGAATTTCAAAACAATTAAACCACTCACCTTATTAAAGCCTTTTTGAAAATCAGACGAAACTATCTTCAAAAATAAGCAATCCGATGAACTTCCCTCTCTTTCTAAATCGTTCAAGTTTTCTTTCCAAAGATGGCAAGAGAGCAAAATGGTGGTTTGACCCCTCCTTTTATACTTTCCCCCTTAGAAAAAGTCGGCTACTACATCCGTACACCACATGCATGCCTTACAAATAATCAAGTAACCATTCCTATATATATATATATATATATATATATATATTCATGCACACATGCACATACATACATGCATATCCCATCTATATATCGTACATACATGTGTACCCACATATACACATTATCATATTTATGCACCTATATTTTGCACATTTTCACATACCCACATGATCAAATGTACAAATTTATCATGTTGTCACATAATCATATATAACATATAATCACATATTCATTACCTCAGGTGACAACCAGGATCCGGTTATCACAATTTGTTCACGGGTTCTCCTTTCCAGTCAAAGAAATATTGAAGCCCCTTGATTCTCGTTCAGTTTGGGTTTTCCTGTACTCGACGGTTAAGATGGGTTTTTTGGGTTCTCTTTCTGTTTAGGTTTTCCTGTACCCAACAGTTGAAGGTGTTCTTTTTAAGTTTTCCTTATTGTTCCAGTTTCAATCAATCTTCATACAATTCAGTTCAAGAACTTAAACTTCAACAATGGCAGAATATGAGTAGAGAGAGAATTTTTTCAAAGGTTTTGTATTTTCTTCAAAGTGATTACAAAATGAGAATGAAAGTACTTACTACAATTATAAGGCACCTACTCTATTTATGCAAGGAAAATAACAAGGAAAATACAATTACTAAAACAAACTTGAATACAACATTTAAGCACAAAACTTTAAACCCAACATTATCCCCCTTTGGATTCAAACTCTAGAAATAGGAAATCTTGATCGTCTGAACCCAAGATGAGTTTCAAATCTTCTTAAGACATTATGATATTCAATCTTCTTGTCAAATAACTCCAGTGCTTTAAGAAGTAAGAATCTTTCTCTCCAATTCATTTTGTTGGACCCCCGACTCTTTGTCATCCTGAAATTTCTTCAACTCAAGTTGTTTCCTGATAATCCGTCACTGTAGTTTTTAAGTTCTTTGAACCTTAGAAATCTCTTAGCACCCTCAGAATTCTCATAAATCACACCCAACTCCGGATCTTCAAGAATCGTATACAGAGGGTAACCATCAACGTCTTCCAGAACTTGATTAGGCTTATTCAGATTGATATGCTTCTGATTGCTCTCGTAGCCCATCTAAATATCTTTACAGAAGACAACTTACTTTGACTTTTGAGAAATCTTTTCATGGCTTCCAATCCCCTGACAAATCCTTCCAATCGGACAGTTTGGTTTTTGAACTCATGAAACATAAACTCTAAGCCTTCCAAGTACAGATTAGGAAACTCAACTTCACTGAAGTACCACTCTTTACCATTTTGCCTTATGACATAAAAGACAGGATATCATACTCTTACGAGTTTTTTGGCTCCTACCTTCTTAATCGAGATAATTTGGTGCTTTGTTCTCACAAAGTGAATGGGTTGGCGCTTAGCTTTCAGGAAATACTTGTATCTTGTACGGTATTCAATAGTTTCTTTCTGAATACCCAATACTTTGTTAACACTCAGCGCTTTTAGAGAACGAACAAAGATGTCGATGTATATGTCTTCAAGGAATGGTTCTCTTAATCTGGTTATATCTCATACTGGAGCTACTACCTTTTCAGTCATCGAAATATACCTTCTCGAAGATAAAGCATATTTAGCACAAGTCAGAGAAGTTGAAAAAGAAACACTTGGTGGTTTTGCTACAAATGGTTTAGGTTCTTTAATCTCGATTGGGAAAGAAAAGTTTGATTGATCATCATTCAAGTCTGCTTTAAAGTCAAACATCAGATCATCTGACTCAGCATCTTCACCTTTTGATTCTATATTGAACTCCCGACTTCCACCTTCCATCTCAGCAAATACATCATTAAAACCAACATTTACTGATAAACCCAGTAACTTCTTTATCTCTTCAGTAGAGTCCTCTAGCTTTTCAACCATCGGCTCAATCTCTGGGTTCTCATATACAATCATCTTCGTACAAATCACCCTTTCACTAGAATGATTTGAGTTCTGCTCATCAGAATCTTCACTTCATTTGACTCAACTCCCTAAAATCCCGAAGACTCGGCCACTCTATGCCTTTTGATCTCCCCTTCATGCTGATTAGGATCATCTTGGTCATCATGTCTTCATTTTCGGGTAGTGGCTTGAGTTTTGCATGATGTTTCCAGGATATAAACCCTTTCAGCAAGTGCATCAAGTGAGTTCTGAATATTCTGGGTAAAAGAGATAATTGTTAAACCAAGCTTTGACAAGCTCGAAAAAACAACGCTTTAGAAGTTGTGAAATTCTGAGGCTCTAAGGGTTTGAGATTCTTCCACAAATTGTATAAGCATACCAACTAAGTCCGCATCCGCCGAGTCCATATTTGGTTGAGAAATCATTTTCGCGTATAACATGGACTTCAGATCATCCACCGAGAATTCTTGTTCTTGTTGAGGTTGACGTGGTGGCGACAAAACACGACTTCTTTCCGTTGTTGGTTGCTTTCCTTTGATCAGACGTTTCAATCCCCTTATCTCCTCCATCAATGAATCTTGAACAGCCTTTAAAGCACCGTTCAGGTATTCCCTTGACACAAAGTCAGGTAAACTAACACCTGGATCACTTAGATTGCCAGTTGAAACAACAGTCCAATATACTATTGTGTCTATGTTCAGTGTTGGAAAAGCCTTAGCACTGGTAGGACTTTCTATCGGACCTTGTAAAAATTCATTGAGTGACTTTAATCTAGTTGTTCCGGCTTGTTCATAGAGAACAATAAGTTGAGCAACAAATGCTCTAACTTCTTGTGTTCCTAAAGTGTTTGGAATTAAAGGCTCTAGACTCGAAGTGATCAAAAAAGTTGTAGACGGGGGTTGTTGTCTACTAGTTTTAATATTTAATTCCTCAGAATGAGGAAAAGATAGATTATATGCTAATTCCCCATGAGAAGATGAAATTGATACATGTTGAGAGACATCAGAGTGGCTAGGAGGGGTGTGCAGATGCATAGTTGGGTGGACTATGTCTTCTTCAATGTCAACATTCAACGAATGAATGTCAACAGTAATGTGGCTACCGTCTTCTCCTAAAAGTTTGGATAGGAACTATATTTTCTTCTTCTGTTCCTCTCACACTCTCGCCAATGTTTTCTTCTTCCCAATTAGACAACCTCTCTGAAATTTCAACTAAATATCCCTCTTCTATCCTTAAAACTCCAAAAGATTGTCAATTTCAACTTCGTAGTCAAAATCCGAAATAAAATCATCAAAGTTGAATTTTATTGGTTGATGCTTTTCAATATTTATCTAAACAGGCTCAACTCATTTGGATTATCAGCATTATCATCATCATCATCATTGTTTGAGTCATCATCAACGTTATTTGACTCATCATCAGCTTGATCATCATCAGAATCAGTGTCTTCCAAGCTTGATTAGTTTGTAGAAGCAATATTTTCAGACATTGCTTGATCAGAGTCTCCCCCTCTTCAAGCCCCTCACATTTACATTTTCCCTCAACTCACAACCCTGTTCATATACCCCATGTAACCGAATGTACTCATCTAGACCTAGACCCTCGCTACGTACATCTGAGGCATGGGTTATTCCTTGGGTAAGTCCCTCAGGCTCTTGGTGGACTATAGGAACTATCATTCTCCTATATTCTAACACACAATGAGAACTCTAATCAGCATAATCAAGCAATTCATCTGGAATATTCACGATTGAATCTATGTCTTTAACTTCCATATGAGGTCGAAAGGAACTGCATTTCATAGTTAGGGCTGAAAGGTTTATCAAGTCTTGAAGGAATTTCCTTGTTTACCCTCATGATCGACCGGATGATCAACTGCAAAATATTTGAAATGGAATAAACTTTTTAGCTCTTGAGGCAAACTTTTTAGCATGCACCTATGCAACAAGTTCATTCCAGATTACGATCGTGCAGTCATTGTGCTTGTTGAACACCATGCCATGGAAGAATTTAAGGAGGTCGTGCTGCATGTGTCCACTCCGACAGTCTTTGAAGTATGGCCTCTATTCAGGATGGAAAACAGAAGATGCCAAACTGATTGTAGGAATTTACGTTTGAACTGCGCCAGAGTGCTAAAAATTCCATAATATCCCAACTTTTTGATATCATGAGATATTTCGATTTGTTTATGATTTTTTTATTGAATTGAGTTGTGTATATTTCAATATATATGAAAGATCCCCAAAAGAGTTTTATTTTATACTTGTTGCATATATGTCTGCTTTGACTCGGATCATTTTTCGCGTTCGAGAATCCCCTCCCTTCTTCCACTCCGTCCTGAAGAGTAACTAGGACCAATTTAGTCACATTTTCATGTTCCAATTGAATACTTCTCTTTGCTAGGAAATGAATCGTCTTTTGGAAAATTCAGAATTTTCCTCAATCGCTTCATAGTTAGCAGGCTCAGAAAATGATAAACATATCCCTCGAAGAAATGTTGGTTTTCCGTCTTCGATGTAGGAAAGGGTATACCATAATTGTTGCAAGTATACAAGTGGTATATCTGTGGTTGCAGTTAAGGCATATGCTACTCTATGTCCCTTAGGGTGTGTTTGGTGTCCAGGTAAGACAGGATAGTACAAGACAGAACAGGACATGAGAACAACTGTTCAATATTTGGTAAGATAAAACTGGACAGAACAAAACAAGTAAAAGGACCAATTTACCTTTGATGAGTTGTTTATTTTAATTAATTTATATAATTTATTAAATCATGATAGAATAATTAATTTTTATAACAAAATATATCGTTTGAAGTTTTCATCAAAACAATTAAAATGACACCAAATAAATAGTTTATGTAGCTTCCGATTTTTATTTTTATCTCTTTTCAACGTTATTTTTTATTATTAATATATAATAAATTACACAAATTAAAAAATATATAAAAACCGTGTAAAAATAATATTTTGAGGACAGTAAAATGAAAGTTTAAGAAATATAAAATACAATAAATAAAATTTAAAAAACGAATAAAATGTAAAAAAAAGACCTATTTGATGTTTTAGAAGAGAATTAAGTTTTATTGGTAAAATATAAGTCTGCTCCACCTTGTTTCATGGGGTAGGGTTGGAACAGGCCTGTTCCACTTTGTTCATGTCTGTTCCATATAAAAGTCATGCCAAACATGATACAGGGATCCCTATCCTGTTCTGTTTTGTCATGTCCAGTGTACCAAACGCACCCTTAAGGATTTCCATAACGATTAGGTATTTTGTTTTCATTTATGGGTTCAAGTGATGGTTATTAAGTTTGAGGTCTAAATATAGGGTTTCTAGGAATATAATTTCATCAGGATCGATGTTATTTATTGATTGGGAAAAGGATGGTGGTTGAGATCTGATGGATGGAATGCGATGTTCATCGTTAGATTCATGACGTGAATCATGGTTTTCAGTATTTGCCATTTTTAACCTGTAAAAGTTAAAACGATTAGATCTAGACTAAAATATAATTCCTCAAAAGTAAAAAGAAATTCTTCAATCCTAACCAACACTTGGAAAAAAAAAAGTTTTGCCAAATTTTTATAAACGCCTCTCAAGTTACAGAAAATTTACTGAAACATTTTAAGCTAAAACAAATATTAGACACACTAAAAACATTCAACACTTAGTAAAAAAAAATACAACACTTAGTGACAAAAAAAATTTACACATAAACCAAAAAAAATACTCACAATTTAAAAAAATCTAATACAAAAAAAAATTCTAACACTAAAAAAATACCAACTTTTTTTAACACAACAAAAAACAAAAAATTAACACTAAAAAAATTTAACAAACAAAAAAAATAAGAAAAAAGAAAAGAAAAAAATTTAATACTAAAAAAATTCAACAAACAAAAAGAAAAGAAGAAAATACAACTCATCATACAAAAAAGAATTTATCGCTCAAACACTTTAAGCCCTCATCATTCAAAATAGATTCACTCATCTCTCAACATGGTTCACTCACCGCTCATATTCAAAAAAAAATTTCAATCAAAACTCATCTCCAAAAAAATTGTTATCGATCAAAATCTAAATCAAACACTCAGATTGTTCATAGCTCAATCACTCAGATTCAATATATTCATGAAATAAACCCTAACTCAAACACTCATCACTCAAAATCTAAAACCATTTACATATTCAAACATCCAAACATTTTCAGATTAATGATCAAACTTAAACTGATGAACACTTTATTAGATTCAAATAAACCTTTTTGTTTTGAGATTAGATCAGATTTAAGTCTAGGTTTGAAATAAGATGATATTCAAATTAAAAGTCCAAATGATTAACACTCCTTAAATGCTTAAGAAGAAAAGATGAAGAAGAACAATTCTTGATGATATGATCGATGAAGTTCTTGAGAGATTTAGAAGATGAGAGAAAAAAATGAATAAGGGTAAAAGTGAAAAGTAAATCCGGGCACCCTTTATATAGGGTAAAAAAACAAGACAGGTGTCAACACGTGATTAGACCAAAGCATGTCATGTGGATTCAAAAATGTTTGGTATTCTTTATCGGGCTAAGAGGCAGGCGATAATACTATGGAAATGAGTATATCGCTCAAGCCTTTGTTCGATGAGTACGTTTATCAGCCAACACTTGGTCAATATCCTTTTGAAAAAGATATTGTGTAAGTATTGCACGATGAGAAACGTTATCACCCACACTTTGAACGATGTACAAGGTCATAGCTCAAGCCTTTGAACAGATTAAGGACTTATCGTTCAACCTTGTAACATAGAACTTATCTCCCAGGCTATGGGCGGATTGGATGTTTATCGCCCAAGTTTTGTCCGGATAACACCTATATCTTTCAAGCCTTAGACATATTATACTTCAAACTTTGAAAATATCCAAGAGTTTAGTATATTGCCCAAGCCTCTGAACGATATATGAGTATATCGCTCAGACCTTGGCCGATATCCTAGAATATCACTCAAGCCTTAAGCGATATAGGCTTATATCGCCCATGCCATGGTCGATTTACTCATCTTCCAAAAATCTTCTAAGTCTTCAAAACCTGTAAAATACAAACATATTCAAATATATTAGTTAAATATTCATTCATCATACAAATATGAATTAAAACAATTACTCCCCCTTGAAATAAGATCAGATTAAATTCAAATACTCCCCCTGGAATCAGTAACACAATCAAAAGCATTATATTGGAAGAAAAAACAAATACATTTTGAAATACAGATTTTGAAAAATATAGAATAAACTATGTTCAATATTGATGAAATTTAGAAATTTATCAGTCAATAATATTGACTAAGAAATTTAAAATTGTCAACTTACTGAACAAATTTTATAGACAATTCAGATTTTCAAATTAAGCATACTTAACTTGGATATTAGAAAGCTAAAACGTTTTTCATCTAAAGCTTTCATAAACAATTGACACAGGGTTACAATTGAACTATATGCTTGGATATTAGAAAGCTAACGTTTTTCATACCGGATGTCTATATGTTTGGTTTTAGTATGTTGCACATGGTTGTAAGATATGAAGATTGCACTCTTTGAGTCATAGTGTATTGGAATATTGTTATAGGAGAAGCCCTATTGAGTTGAGTACGCATCCAAATGACTTGAGAATAGCAGCTGGCAGCAACAACATATTTAGCTTCAGCTGTGGATGTGGACACGTAATTTTATTTCTTTGATGCCCAACTCACTAACTTGTCTCCTAAGAATGGTACATGACCCGATGTGCTTTTCATGTCTAACATACAACCTACATGATTTGCATCTGAGTATGTTGTTAGTTCAAAGTCGGTATCTTTGGGATATCAAAGTCCAAGATCAATTGTCCCTTTTAAGTAACGAAAAATTCGTTTCATAACACTTGGATGAGATTCCTTACGATTGGCATGGTATCTAGCACAAATATGTGTTGAAAACATAATATCAGGTCTACAAGGCGTCAAATACATTACATAACCAATCATGGATCGATAGGTCTTTTGATCTACATCTTTACCCGAATGATCAACATGTAGTTTTGAACCCGGAGTCATATGTGTTTTTATAGATGAACAATTTTCCATATTAAATTTCTTCAAGATATCTGCAATATATTTTGATTGATTTATTAAAATATCCGAGGATAATTGTTTTACTTGTAAGCCCAAAATGAAGTTCAACTCACCCATCATTCTCATTTTAAACCTAATGACCATCAAAGCCGAGAAATTCTTACAATATTTGGGGTTCGTAGATCCAAATATTATGTCATCTACATATATTTGTATCAGGATAATGTCATACTTTTCCTTTTTATTGAATAGAATTGTGTCAATTTTACCTTTCGAGAAACTTGATTTTACCAGAAATTCTGGTAGGATGTCGTACCAGGCTCTCGGTGCTTGTTTAAGACTGTACAAATCTCTGTCAAGGATATATACATGACCGGGCTTAGAATCATCGATGAAGCCTTTTGATTGTAAAATATATACATATTCTTTCATAAATCCGTATAAAAATGTTGTTTTGACGTCCATCTGGTACACAGTGAAGTTTTTGTGTGCAGCGTACGCCAAAAACATTCTTATTGCCTCAATTGTCGCTACAGGAGTGAAAGTCTCATCATAACTAGTCGAGCTTTATTTCTGAGTAAAACATGTTGTATCATCTACTTCAGCTCAAAGTAATAATGGAAGCTTGGAATATGCAAGAGGAGTTTGTGTTGTTTCCACTAAAGTTCTGTTCTTTCACTCAACAACACCATTTTGTTGCGATGTTCAGGCTGTTGAAAACGTATGCAAGATACCAACTGAATCTAAGTAGAAGCCTAGAGTCTTGTTCTTAAATTTAGTGCCATTATTTGTTATGAGTTTCTAAACAAATAACTGCAAATTGACTTGAACACTCTTTAAAAAAGAAATTATGATCTCCGGAGCTTCATCCTTAGTTCTTAGAAACTTTACCCATGTGTATCTTGAGAAATCATCCACTATGACCAAAACACAACTTTTTCCATTAATACTTTGTACTCTCATCAGATCACAAAGATCCATATGTAGAAGCTGAAGAGGACTATCGGTGCTATGCTCCAACTTTGACTTGTGTGAAGCCCTATTCATCTCCCCTAATTTACAAGCTGCACAAACATGGCCTTTTTGGAATTTCAAATCTAGTAACCCTTTTACCAGTCCATCAGAAACCAGCTTATTCAAATTCTTGAAGTTCAAATTGGAAAGACGTCTATGCCACAACATGTTTTGTTGTATAGAGGCTTTGGACAATAAGTAGACATCAATATCTACTTTTAAGTTGGAGAGGTCAATAGTGTAGTGGTTTGATTTTTACGTCCCGACTAAAATCTCCTTACCATCTTCAGTACGGACACTGCACTGGTTTGCTTTAAAACTCACCTCTAGATTTTTATCGCAAAATTGACCTATGTTAAACAAATTATGTCCAAGTCCTTCCACATAAGAAACTTCTTTATCACTAAATTCCCTTGAATAATGTCACCATATTCGAGGATATGTGAAAAGTGGTCATTCCCAAATCTGACAGTACCTCCAAAAGATTTAATAAAATTAGATGATAAATCTTTTCTACTAGTCATGTGTTTTCAGCATCCTAAATCTAGAAACCACACATGCGGGTTGACCTGCAAAATGAATCACTTCACTTTAGGTACCTACTTAAGAATGGGTCCTTTCAGGTTAGATTTAGTTGGTGATATACTGTAAGTACCAAACCAACTGTTTTTGAAAATTGTTCTCTTTTGGACTTTGGCTTTAACAGGCTTAGCAGAAGAACAAGAATTATGCACAGAATTGAAATAAGTAAAAGGAACAAAATCATCCCATCCATAATTAAAAAAACAGATTTTACCATTTGCTAAACGGATCAATTCATTCAATTAATACTTCTTAACACCAGAAAATTTATTCGTTACAATATTAGCAAAACTGTTTTTCTTATGCTTTCTAGGAGATGGACATGACTTTGTTGTTTCTACTCCCGTAGAGCCTTTTACTTTCCAAACATTCTTGACCTTCACAAATTTATCTGTAACACCTGAAACAAAGTCATCAGAAGATTTTTCATGATTAACCTTGTTTTTATGATTTTTAACAGTTTTCTTCTTTTGTTTCTGTGAATGCCATTTTGATTTATTCTTTTTATTTAGGTATTCATAAAAACAAGTTCAGATTTAGAGTTTTCTCCCTCAAAAATCTAACAAGTTCCTTAGCCTTTTCTTTACCTTTGTCTAGAAATCAACATGGCTTGGAAGTTCTTGTGATAAATCAAACTGATCAATTTCTTCGTCCAGACAAACATCAAAATTTAAAATTTCAGAGAAATCCATTTCTTCTTTTGGCACCTTTATATCATCTGAATCAGTAGATTCACAAAAAGACTTTCTCACAAAATTTCCCATAACTGCCTTACATGAAGAGGCTTCATAATCAAAAGACTCATTGTTTTCCTCTTCTTGCGCTACAATTTGAGACTCAAATTTTTGAATTTTAGATAAAAGTAGTTCCTTTTCTTTTTGAAAAGAAAGTCTTTCTTCTTTTAAAATATTTTTTCAGTTGCACAATTTATTTTTCTAAAACAAGAGTAGGAGTATAATGTTTGTGAACATGAACGTTCAACAGTTGAATAACTATGAATATAATCAGTAGAAAGTGCAGACACTCTCATTTGATAGCTTTCATTCAAATCTTTATAGTCGAAAGGAACTTGCATTTTATCTTCTCTTTTTCTGTTCAAATCATCTTGTTTCTCCACTTCATCAGATGATTTTATAAACTGAATTTTATAATATGGACCGAGGTCTAGATATTCAAATTTGTAAAGAGTTTGAGTGTAGTAAAGTGCCTTTTCAAAAAAAAATATTGGATTTTCATATCCCAAACCCTCTCTAGGATTGAAAAATCTAAATTCTTTCGGTTTGTTTAGAAAAATTGTTTGGTCAGTTTGTCCTCTCTTATACAACTTTTCTTCAAGATCTTTAAGGTTTTCAAGTAGCGCTTTTTTTGTCAAGTAAGAGTACTACTTTTTCCCATCAGGTCATCATTAGCCAACTCTGATAACTTAAGTTTTTCTGATATTTCAGAAATCTGCTCAGTCAAGGTATCTTTTTGTTCATCTAACTTTTGATTATCATAAATTAAAGATTGAGCCCATGAAAAAGATCCAGCATTTTCACAATGTAATTCAAGAAAATCATATTGTTATTTTCAAGTTTCTTTTCTAGAACAACAACAAGATTTTCTTCAGTTTTGAGCTTAAGCTGAAAATCTTCCAATTTTAGCATTATTCTTTGCATCTGATCCAAATATGAAGATTCAAATACCTCAGAACTTGGTTCTGACTTGGTATCCTCATCCTCAGACATTTTTGATTCCTCTCTATCCATGAGAAAAATATGTGTAAGAGCATCTACTTCTTTCTCATCGTATGTTATATTCAGCCAGTGGTCATCTTCCGCCATTAAAGCCTTACCAGCATCCTTCTGCTTCGAAAGAAGGAATTTGTTCTTGTAGTAATTAGTGTTCTTGGACACTGGTTTCCTACAGTTCACTGCAAAATGTCCTTTATTCCAGCAGTTGTAACATTTGGTGTTTTCATATGCCACACCCTTACCAGTCTTCCTTTTCTCATCAAACTTTCTTTCATACTTCTTTTCCTCATATTTTTTCTTCTCTCCGAATTTGTCCTTGAATTCATACTTGGACCCAGATGAAAACCTTTGACTATTCGAATATGGCTTCTTATAGAACTTTTCATGGAAAACTCTAGTGAGTATGACCATGGCTTGTTTCAGCTCTTTCATCTCCCAATCTGAATCACTTTCAGACATTTCTTCAGTTGAAGACTTACTCTTCACAATCGACTCTTTAACAGACGAACTAGCTCTTGATCTACACTTCTTTTTAGAAACCAAAGCTAAAGGATCCACAACTTCCTTCTTTGGCCTTTTTCTAGCTTCCCTGATCTCTAAGACTTCCTCTTTGTTTTGTTTCAATGTCTCATAAACCTCATGTATATCAATCTCAGACAGTGACTCGTTATGTTTAATGTGATTTGCATATGTATTCCATTTCGGCTACAAATTACTCAAAAACTTCACATTAATTTATATCCTTGTCTTGTTGATATCATTCTTGGTCAGCTCATTCAACAACCTAGTCAATATTTCATAAACATCATCTAAATGTTCACTTTCTTTTGCTTTAAACTCCTCATAATTTGTGATACAGTTAGTGATCTTTAACTGAGTGCCAACTTTTGATTCCATCATCATCTTCTCCATCTGATTCCACATGCTTTTTCCAGACTCCTTATAACTGTCAATGCTGATATAATTCTCATTTGTCAAAGCCTACATCATATAGGACTTGCACAAAACATCAACATGAGCTCTTGCTTTCTCTGCTAGAGAATACTTGGATTCTTCTTTTGGAACTTGTTGTCTTCTTTATTCTGTGCAGGTACAACTGGTATCTCTTTCCAAAATATAGCTGGTTCTTTAGATAATGATTCCATTATCTGTTCACCATCATCATGTCTTTTAATGAAATCTAAAAACCTATCTCTCCACTGAGGGTAGTCTCTTCTGAACAAAGTAGAAGGTTTTGTGTCAGTGCCAGTAGTCATTGCTTCCCTTAAAGTCATTTTCTCTGATTGATTAAAAAATGATCTTTCAAATAGTTCAAAACAGATACACATATTATCTCTCAAACTTCTCTGATTATCTCCCAACTTTGATCTCAAAATTTCCCAAAACGTTTATTTCCCAAACACAGGATATCTCCCACCACAAAGATTAAATCGCCCAACACTATATCAGACATAGTGTGGTTATCGCCCAACAAAAGTTATCGTCCAAAAGCTTATTGCTCAACAAAGGTTATCGCCTAATCCTTATACCGCCCAAAAAAGTTAAAGAGGTTATCACGCATAGCTTGAATGATAAGAACACTATACCGGGTAAGACTTGAGCGATGAAAAGAAGTTACCGCTCAACACTTGAAAGATGAAATTCCAAAAATATAATATATCAAGTAAGCGATGAACACTATATATCGCCTAACACAATGAGCGATGAAATGAATATATTGGGCAACACAGCAATACTTCAAACAAAAGAGATTCAAAGTATTTAATGAGCGATGAATAATCCTATATCGCCCAATGAATATTTTCTTTGAGCGATGAAGATAAACACATACAATACTTCAAACAGATTTGATCAAAAACTCCAAAACTCAATCAAGTGGTATGAAAATTGCACAAAAATGCTTGAAAACAGTATACAAACATATCTAGTGAAGAATTGTTTTTCCAAAAGCAGCTCAAAATTCACAATTTGATTAAAAAGTTCAAGAACTTGAAAAAAATCGATGGCTTTAAACTCAAATTCAAGTTCAAATTCAAGTTCAAATTCAATTCAAATGATGAATTGATTGATTCAAAACAATTTCAGATATCCATACACATAAATCCCAATCAATTTCAGATCAATTTACACACAAATTAAGAAGAATTAGATTCAAGATTCTAAAAACAGAAAGTTCAAACAAAATAGACTCAAGAACACAGTGTCAAGTCCAAGAAATTGGTTCAATTCAGGATCAATCTACAATCTGGTTGTTGTTTGTTGCTCTGATACCAATTGTTGTTCCAGTTTAATCAATCTTCATACAATTCAGTTCAAGAACTTAAACTTCAACAATGGCAGAATATGAGTAGAGAGAGAATTTCTTCAAAGGTTTGGTATTAGCTTCAAAGTGATTACAAAATGAGAATGAAAGTACTTACTACAATTACAAGGCACCTAATCTATTTATACAAGGAAAATAACAAGGAAAGTACAATTACAAAAACAAGCTTGAATACAACATTTAAGCACAAAACTTTAAACCCAATATTTCTTTTTGCTCAATTCATCATTTCGGGATAAAAAAGAAATAAGCCTTGGGTAAAAAAAAATAGGCCCCAATTGGTAGAAAAAAACCCACAACCCCGGGATATAGCTCAGTTGGTAGAGCTCCTCCATTTGCACTCTATCTCCAAGAAATGTACGAATAGAATTCACCTGCAAGAGTTTGTTAATGAATTTTAATGATTCATTGTTTTTCTTATCAATTTTTGTTTGTCCCAATTAATCACCAAATTAGATAAAATCTTGATAGAAAAAGATGAACAATTAGAGAGAAATTAACCCAAATGATTTGTATTCAAATCTTCAAAGAATATCATTAATGACAAATCTATACTAATTACAAGGCAAGCTTACTATTTATACTAGAAAGCAATAAAGCCTAAGCTATTACAAAATTAGGAGAAACTTGCTTGAAAACAACATTTAAAGTACAACTTTGAACCCAACAAGCTTTGTTTTTAACAACAATTCCCGTTTCATCCTTCTTGTTTCAGAAAACCCATTTTGTACCGATTATGGATTTGTCTTTAGGTCTCGGTACAAAGTATCCAAAATCGGTTTCTCTCAAATTCTCGAAGTTAATCTTGTATAGCATTACTCCAATTAAAATCTTGCAATGCTTCAGATGGCTTCTTTGGCTCTAAAGCGCTAAAAAAGTTTACGAACAAACACTTATTCACGGTTGCAGATCACGTTTGCGCTCTTCAGTTCACATTACCAATAGTTTGTGTCGGGGTGTAACATCCAACTTACTAAAAGTCCATTTATGTTGCTAAACATGTTTAACTAAGTCATAAAATTATATTATGGGTTTGTCCTTGCTTATGTTAGTTGAAAAGTGAAAATGAGAAAAGTGCACAAATAAAAAAAATGTCTAAGTGTGCATTATAAGGTCATATAGGGGAACTCATGTTCTTATAATAATAAGTGAAAAATATCAAAGGTAGATTGGAATATGGACTTTTCGATCGAATTAGAGGCTGAAATTTTATACTTAAGCTTCTTATAGATTAACTAAGGGGCTGTTTGTTTCCCTCTTAATAGTGACATTAAGAGGGAGCCTTTTAATCGGTCAGAGGTTTGGAGCGTTTGGCACAAAAAATGAAACCTCTTAATGGTTACATATCCCTCTTAACCATTTTGTGTCCAACCCTTCACTCAACCATTCAGATCTAATTTTTTCCAAATTTGCCCT
>NW_020200698.1:9793-35298 GCF_001531365.2 Cynara cardunculus var. scolymus | reverse complement strand
AAAAACATTAAAGAAGCACTGTGATGCAATAACAAATATGAAAGATGCATTTGGATGCTAACAGAGCCTTGGTTTGGATTAAATCATATAGAGGGATAAAATGGTAATTTGTTGTCATTCAGAGAACATTTACCAAACAACCATATTTTATTCAACACTTAACCATTCTGACCCTCTTAACCATTCTGACCACTTAACCATTCTGCACAAAACCATTCAGCAACTGCCAAACAGCCCCTAAGAGATCTGGAAAGTTTCATGCAAAACAGAGTTGAAACGACCAAGATACGCATGAGGGACTAAATCTGCCAACAGTGGCAAACTAGGTTGACTTGTTGACCAAAATAGGTCAAAACCGGGTTTTGCACTCTTAAATGATAATTTCACCTCTAGAACTTTCACACACACTCAAAAGTGCGATTTTCACACACTTGGGCTTAAATCTTTCAATTCTTGATGATTAATGTTAGATTCTTGAATAATATGTGATAATTATCAAAGGGGCTATATTAAGGCTATTTAAAGCCTCTTAAGGTCTAATTCTATTGTTGGTTGAAATTTGATGTTACCGCGTTCGGTTTTTTACATTGAAGAACTGTGAGTTTATATCGAACTTATACTTATATGTAGTATATGTATATGCTTTTTTACTGTAATTAGTTGATTTTGCATGCGTTATTTTGTATGGTGATTCCCCTGGCCTTGTATTGGTATTTGTTGTTTATTTCACGTTTCGGTCGAGTCTGGATCCGAGACTGTTTCTTTGGCCTCTTGGTAAACCATGATCTACGGGTATTACTACGGGTGATATGCTGTAGCATGGTGTAAGTCCACGTATCCCAAGGATAGGGATGTTGGCATATTGGTTGTCGTATTCACATATTCCGATTGGTAAGGAGCCGGGTGTGAGTACTTTGCACGGGCACTGTAGACGCAGAGGGGGTGTGGTGCACATGTATACTCTATTCTTGGTAGTTATGCTTCTGTTTTGATATGTTTGTTGTGCTTTAATTGATGCCACTTTTGCGAATCATATGGCAAGGTATGTTGACTGTTTAACTTGTAGTCGATTCTTTCTGTTTTGTTTTGGTTAATATTTGTATATTACATTATATTTATACGCTTCGGTATAATCTCACTAAGCCTTGTCGCTTATCCCATTAGAATAAACATTTTTTTCCAGGAAGGACGGTAACGGACAAGGGTAAAGATAAGGCAGTGTAGATCTGTTAGAAGGATTCAAGATCTCGGACGTCATTTTGGTACTTGTTATGTATATATTTCGTCATAGAAACTCCAACCACGTATATCTGGAATATTCGTCGATCATTACCAAAATATACTTGTTGCCTCCTAACGATTGAGTCCGCATTGGTCCACACAGATTCATGTGAATCATTTCGAGCGCAGATTTGCAAGAAAATTTAGTTTTGGCCTTATGGGAACTTCTGGTCATCTTTCTCATTTCGTACGCTGAGCATAATTAATCCTTATCAAATCTCAGGTCTGGTAGACCAATGACGAGATGTCTGCTTACGAGCTTGTTGATATCATTGAAGGTTTGATAGGCCGAGAACCAGTCAGAGTTGAGAAGGTCATGACATACAAATTACCGTAGCGTTCAGCTCGAATAACTTCAATACCGTCCGAGTCAACGATGGCTCAACCTTTAACAAAGAATTTGACATTGAAACCATTGCCACATAAATGGTTTATACTAAACAAGTTATGCTCCAATCCATCAACATAGGAAACTTTCTTGATTGTGATGATGCCACTTGACAGTGTGTCATATCCTCTTACATATCCCTTTTCCTTGCTACCGAAAGTGAGTGTTCCACCAGGCTTTTTCTTAGAATCAGCCAGGTAATGCATGTGTCCTGTCATGTGTCTTAAGCATCAGAGTCTATGTACCACACATGACAGTCTTGTAAAAATAATCACTAAGATTTATGTACCCATTTCATAATGGGTCCTGTTGGGTTAGGAATCGTGTTAGTAAATACAGATTTTGCACGCCATTCATATCTTTGTTTGGGAACCCATTTGCAAACAAATTTAACATCCGTAAAATCAGGTTCTTCTTTTTGAAATTTTGCCTTTGATTTTTTTTTCTTGTGAGCACTTTTCTTTTTAGCTGTAGAACCATTTGAAAATTTTACAGCTTTAGATTTATGTGAATTATCTTATTGAGATTTAGAGTCCTCTACTGATAAGCTTTTTGCATTTGGCATTTATGAAAAAAATAATTTGAACAACAATAGTTGCAATGCACATGTATTGGAGCAAAAGACAAAACATCTGAAAGAAAACGTTTTGGATTTCTTCATATCAGCTTTTAGATTACATTTTGTCTTTGTAGAATTACAATCACAACTATTACAGTTTGCATTAAAGCTCTTTACAAAAGAATTGACTTTAAAAAATTTCAGATTTCTTCTTCCATATCTTGCCATGCTTTTTCAAATCTGCCACAGAAAAGGATTTTGAATTAGCAGGAGGCTCGATAGATAAACATTCATTTTTGGCAATTTCAATTGATTTGACATATTTAGGAGAAGGTTAGAATGATTTACATATTTAACTCCAGAAGACTCTCCTCCTATTTAAAAAATACTATCAAAAAGACTGATCTTTTCAATAACAGTGGATTCAACTTTCAATTCAATTTGAGAAATCATTAAATTTTTATCCACTCTTCATGCTTCATGATTTTACTCATTGGCTTGGTTCGGTTATTAAAACTTGAACTCAATTCTTTTCCAAGATCTGAAATCTTTTGCAAGTTCGACTCATGTAGTTTGTCCTCACAAGCCAAGTGCATGGTCAACTCAATTTTTTTTCATTAAGCTCATTTTTGTAAATATATAATATTTATATACGGAAAATGCAACAAATAAACTTAGACACCCTCCTCACTTTTGGTGAGGTTTGAATCCCTGACCTCCTAGGAGGATAAAGACTACATTACCTCTAGGCCAAAGGCCCTTTGGTTTCATTAAGCTCATTTGATTTGATCAAAAATTCATTTTGAGCACATTCAATCAGGTTTTTTTCAAATTTAAGCTCAGCTTCAAGTTCAAAGATTTGTTTCTTTAAAACAAATTTTTTCGTATCAGAATCAAATTCAAGATTTGAATGTATAACCCATTCCTGTTCAGTGATTTATTCATTATCATCAAAATCATATTTCACATCAATTTCAGATTCCGATTCTGACTCATTCATTAAGTTTCCAAAAACGTCCGAAGACATTTTATCAGTAAATGCAGAAAGTTCGTCATACTTTTACATTTTCTATTTTTGTGATTCAAAAACAGGTGTAGTTTCAGTTTTGAAAACTTCAGTGGGATACATATGTAACACTCCAAGATCCACATTTGCATATAACCATGTATTTCATATATCCACAAATACAATTAATACATATTTGGTCCCAATGGTACAAGAAACTATATTACAAAATTGATAACCAACAACTTGTTGAGGTTCAACATCATGTTGTTCGTCAGTGTCAACCATCATCTCATCTAGTGATTCTTGAATTTCTTCAAAATCTACTCTATTCCCTGTTGTGGTTCTTGCAGAAAATCATTTTCCAAGAACTCACTTTGTTACGCAAAAAATACTTTGTTCTCGTTGGGCTTGTAGAAATAATATCCAACTGTATCTTTTGGATGTCCACAAAGATGCACTTCTCAGACCTTGAGTCAAGCTTTTTTGAAGTTTTTTGCTTACATAAGCACCACAACCCCATATAAGATACTTTTTGGATCTTCCTAGTCTATAATTTATATGGTGTTTTATTGGTCTTTTGGTTGGTGCATTTATTTAGTATTCAGGCAGTTATTTTTAGGGCATATCCCTGGAGGCTTCTATGTATAGTGATATGACTCATCATAGAGCAAACCATGTCCCATAAGGTTCTATTCCTCCTTTTCAGACACACCATTGTGGTGTTCTTAGGTGAATTAGTTGGGATATTATCCCAAGATCTCTAAGATGATCAATTAAAGTCTTGGCTTACAATTTTGATCCAACCGAAATGCTTTTTTCAAGTTAATTTTCTACTTCATTCTAAAACTCTTTGAATATCTCAAAGCTTTTAGACTTAATTCTGATTAGGTAAACATACCTATATCTACTGAAGTCATCAGTAAAGATTATGAAGTAGCGATGATCATTTCTTGTGGCTGAAATAAAATAACCACATACATCAGTATGAATAACTCTTTTAGTTCTTTCGCGTTTGTTCTTTTAAAATATTTTTGTCATCTTTAAACAAGACTTACATGTATCATATGAATCATCACATGATTCCAAGACTCCGTCCGCTTGAAGTTTGGTAATGTGTGTCTTGTTTGTTTGTCATAAATAGGTTTGTTTTAAGCCTCACTTAATTTTTTTTATTGCAATCACAACTATTAATTTCATAAATACTATTGAGTGGTTTTGGCCATAAAATATAGAACATTGTTAAGGTAAATTGAAATTGACTTGTTATTGAAAGTAAACATAAATCCAGTTTGCTTTAATTGAGAAAATGAAACAATATTTCCTAGTAATACTAGGTACATAAAACACTTGCTAAGTGCTAATATAAGACCATTTGAAAGTTCCATCATATCTCTCTTAAGCAACAACAGCTAACTTAGCTCTGTTTGGCTCATCTTCTCTTCACTTCTTATTTCCTTAAAAATAGTATAAATATGAGTACCATACCCAACATCATATATTCAATAATAAGAGTCAAAAGTGAAAAAATCAATGATAAACATATATTAAGTTTCGACTTTGTTAGCCTTCAGCTTCTTGATCTCTGCTAATCGGGTTGGACAAGTTTTCTTCCGGTGTCCATCATGAAAACGATTGTACCAAACTGCATCCTTAGGAATCCTTCCTTTGCTCTTATATTTGTTGGAACTTCCAACCTTTCCTTTTTCTTAGGCTACCACCCTACTTTTCTTAACTATCCCACCTTTAGATTTGATCATCAGAACCTATTTTAGTTTGGTTAAATCCAATTTGAATTTTATATTTCTCTCAGCAGTTTTAAGCAAGTCATAAAGCTTTGTAAGATTTTTACCCAAATATTTCATATTGTAGTTCAAGCGAATTGACCGTATGATTTAGGTAGAGAATTGTGAACCAAATCAATTATCAATTCCTTTTTCATCGGGAAGCCAATACAAGCTAATCAGTCAATATAACCTTTCATTTTCAGAATGTGGGTACTAACAGACGAGCCCTCAATCATTTTACATGCAAGCATTACTCTGACTGTATCAAACCTCTCCTGCCTAGTTTGTAACTGAAACATTGACATCATTGAGGATATCATATCCCATGTAGTCATGTATTCATGATCCCGCAATAACTCAAGAACCATAGAGGCTAACATCATGCATCCAACTTCCAATGAGTCATTGACATACTTATCATAAGCAGCCCAGATTTCAGCTGAAGCAGATGTAACAGGGGTGTTTGGAGGAGGATTCTCTAGAACATATAACTTCTTATCATGCCTTAGAATGACCCTTAGGAAACAAAACAATTCGATGAAATTCGTCTCGTTCAGTTTTTCCTTATCAAGGATTGACCAATTGGGATAAGTTTGAAAAGTTCGTAGACATCTACAAAATTAAGTTCAATTTTAGTAACTTTAAAATCTCAAGTTAAATAATTAGCATTTCAAAAATATTTTAGTTTGAGCCAAGATCCATATTTCACAAATTTCCATAAATGGTTAATACGCTGTCTATCGAAATAGGTTATTTAGGTATGCATCATCCAATTATGTTCAATGTAACTCTTAGGTGATCATGGGTTGTTATTCAATATATCATATATCAAGATAGGTTTATATGCTCTCTAAAGGAATGAATCAATCAAAAATTGAATTGGGCTAACAACCTATTTATATGGACTACTATCATAGTCAGCCCATAACTCAAATAAAGTTTGATATTTATCTGTACATAATTATATAATTATTTAAAACATAATAATTATGCTTATTTACAGATAATACCCTATAATTATCATAATAACGTTTTAACAAATATTTTATAATTATTCTTCAAGAATAATCATTTAACTGTCAAACATGATTTCCATGTTACTTTCAAAAGGAAGCAAACATATTCTTTGCACGTGACCTTATAGGTTTGCATACTACTCAATAATATCCCTGTATGACACGTGTCCTAGGCATATAATAACTTACAATTACGTATAAATGCATATTTTTATTTTATGTTAAACGAAGTAAACTAGGACTACATCATCTATAGGTATTTAATTCGGTATCAAAACATTGCCACAAGTAAAAATAGTTTGTTTTGTTCGTATAATTTCTTTCTTTCTGTAAACCTAACTTTTGTAGTATCGTCATTAATTACGTCACATGTAATATCATTTTTATCATGTTTCACGTGCACCTTATATTTCACAAGATGCTCTACAAAGACAATGTCATCCACTCTAAAATCATGTTCACTATACAACTAATTCTAACAAACAAAATCAATATTAAGACATTATTAATATCTTGAAAATAAATCATTTATCAATATACATATTTTTTTAGTAAATGAAATAAAATGGTTGCATCTTAACTTTCTAATGTAATTTGTATCAATCAGTTTCATCACTACGCAACCCCAAGATCCCAACTAGTATTTTTTAAGTTAATTAAAACCTAAATAGTTTTACCATTCCTGAATCTTATGTCATTCAAACCCTTCGTACCCAACGACATCATTTCCCTTTGCCACCCCTCATCACCCTATCATTGTCCGTTTTTTACACAGCCCATTGCCGCTGTTAGCCCCATCATGGTTCCTTATCTTTTTGATCTTTTTTTTTCTTTTGATTATCCCGTTTTTACAACAATTCTACGAAGTAGGTATAGACTGATTAGAAAAATTGGGAGAATCGGAAAACAATAAAAAGGATAAAAAAGAGGGAGATCGATGACATATGCTAATGATGGTGATTAGGGTTGTAAACGAACCGAACGTTGAGCGAACCATTCATGAATCGTTCGGCAGGAAGTTAGTTTATTTAATAAATGAACGAACATGAACAATTTTTTTTTGTTCGTTTAGTTAAACGAACGAACATGAACAAGAGTCTTGTTCATTCATTTATGTTCGTAAACGTTCGTTCATTTATCGTTCGTTTATATTCGTTCGTTTATGTATTAAATTTAATATATAATCTTTTATTTATTTACTTTGAATTCAAATAATATTTATTTATGTTTGTTTAGCCCATTCGTTTATGTTCATTCGTTTAACATGTTAACGAACAAACATAAACGAACAAGAACACAAACACACCTGATTTCTAAACGAACGAACACAAACACAAACACAAACACAAAGATTTTCGTTCGTTTACCGTTCGTGTTCATTCGTTTGTTCGGTTAAGTTAAACGAACGAAAATGAACAAGCCTCTGTTCGTGTTCATTCATTTCGTTTACAGCCCTAATGGTGATGGACGGTGATAGAGAACCGACGGCAATAGGGTCATGAGGTATTTGAATGACTTAAGAGTTTAGAAACGATAAAATTGATTTAGTTTTTTTTTTTCTTTTAAAATCTTTTTAGTCGATTATATTATAGGTTTCTATTTTGAGTTAAAAAGGTGTAGGTTATCAAATTTTAAAAATTCAATAATTAATTCATCAAAGATGTGTTTAGGGAATTTATTGGTTTTTTTTGGAATGTTTCCAACAATATTAAAATATTTGATGCAATTTATCGATTCTTAAGAACCAAAACTGCCGAGAAGGCTCATTTGCACGTCGACATGTGTTTATGGAGGAAAGGCAACGGTAGATGCTGTAGAAGTGTAAATAGAACAGGGAGATGACTCCAGTGAGAGAGTCCTCCACACTTTCTCCAGACCCCTAAAATCGTTGATTCAGATTTCGAACCCTAGTTGTTATATTTCTGATTATTCTATATCTAAGTTGGGTTGATTTCGTTGTTAGTTACTGCAATTTTTTAGTCTCGGAAGTTCAGCATCATGGACATCGAACAAAAGCAAGAAGAACTCATCGAGCACTTCGTTAATCAAGCATCTACCTTTCAGGGTTCATCTCTCGCCACCGTCATCATTGCAGCCACTTCACATCCTTCACTCTTTGCGTTCTCCGAGATTCTTTCCGTACCTAACGTTATTGAGGTGCGATTAGTAGCACCATTTTAATGATTACGGATATGCTTACTTCTGCTAATAATTTGATATTAATTTAGTTCTCTACTTGATTGATCATGTTTGAATATAATTAGTTTTTGTTTTGCATAACTGTACTGAAGTTGCATGAAAATGATCTAATTTTAGGGTTACGGAGTAGCATTTATGTTTTGATGATACTGGGTGGGTTTTTGCTAGAGTCTCTAGCACACCCCTCAAACTGTGAACTGGCAGTTGATAGAATCATAGGTAACTTATGCATCTATAATGTTTGAAGAAGCAAATTGATGAAGCAGACTGACAGACTAGAAAGAAGACTGCTTTCTTGAAAACAATTCTCTCTTGTCACACGTACACACACAGAAGAAATTGACATAGAGGGTGCAAAATGAGCTAGACCGACCGGAAGTCGGTGATTGTTTCCTACTACACAAGTGATGATAGACAACGTTTACTGTCGGTTGTCGCTTTTGATCTTTGAGTAGGCAATTTTTGATACTTTTGAGCATGTAAATTTAGGTGGAACTTGAAACTTGGGACTTCTTACTTTTTGTTAATGTGTCTTTGACAATGATTCTTTTTGTTCAGTATTAAGATATTCTACCCGAGTAGCTTTCTGCTATAGTATTTCAGTATTTCCAATAGCACACACTGCTACTGTACTAAAACTATATTTTTCTTGCAGCATAAGTATAGGACGTAATGCAACTAATGGTCAAATGCATCTCTCCAGATGTTCTACATCTGGAAAAGATGGATAAATTAGTAAGAGATGAATGCTTGTTTGGCATTGATGGTATTTAGCAGATCTATCTTTTAGTAGCGTGTTTTGTTGTAGGTTGATATGAACGACTGTGCTTATGAGAATACGAGATCTCATTTTGATAATGTTTACAATGACTCCCTCACCCACAGACATTTGTAGTTGGAGAAACAATCTGGTTTCGGGAACTTTGCATTATTTTATCATGAGCACAAACTATTAGTGGTTGATTGTGTTACCTGTATGGTCGTCTCTTATCTGTAGCACTGTCACTCCAAGAGGCAATATATCATTATGTGGGCGGTGAATAAGCAGTTATGACAACATTGTTAGCCTTTCAAATCTCTCTTTCTGGTATATGTGGATGATTCAGTAAACAATATCCCATAACATCATAGACCAGATTGCTGTCTTTAGAGCATAATCATTTGCAATTTTGTTATATATGATATGCTTCAATTTTTTCATGATTCCTTTTCTGGCTTTGTGCCTGTGTTACGTATTTTCCTATATTGTAGTTTGTTTATAGTTTATCAAATGTCATATCGTTACCATAACCCTGAAATTTACTGTCTTTCTTAGACCATAGACCCACTGTGCAATAGCTTGGAAAGAATATAAGTGGATTAGCTGTGTCAATGCTATCACCAAGTTCTTTAGGATGACTGATGCAAGTATGTTGATATTCTTTCATATCTCATGTTCTTATATTATGCAGCTTCAAGGCACAGAGCATTCCATTTACCTTGATTTGCTTCGGATGTTTGCTCATGGAACATGGAGTGAATATAAGAGTAGGTTTCTCACCTGCTAATTGTTTTTGAGTTTTGTTATATATTTTATTATTTGGCTTGGCGTGTAAAATAGTTTGATATCGATCATTTGCATCCACCTTACATTTCAATTTAAGGGTAATCTTCTTCACATCTCTTGTATTACACATTCTTTGTGCAGTTACATTTTTCGTTCTTGTATATCGTCTTGCTTTTAGTTTATCTTCCTAGTTGTTATTCTACATCACTTTGTTGTGTTGTTATCATGAGGCATTTGTAAATTATTGTACTAAGCACCTCCCTTTTTTGCCTTTTGGGGATTTGATTATATCTTTTTCCCCCTTTCTTCTCTGAAATTCATGTTATATCCTACAAGTCTCGCCTTAGGGAAGTCTGTCATATACTACTTCTTTTGGCACCTTTCACATTTTGGAAATTATATGCCGGCAATTGCATCCAAAAGATTTCAGCTTCTCATGAGGAGCCACGAACTGGTCAGAAAACTTCAAGCATTTGAACATATCTTACATGCAAAACTACATATGTGGAATGCATGTTTAGGTGCATTTTTCATATGGAGGTTACATTGTCAGACTATCATGGTCTCGTTGATGCCTTATGTTTACTTCTGTACCACTGGATTTCTCACTTTGATACATTATCTGATGGAATAAAGTTTTCTTATGTGTATGATATGTAGGTAGTGCCAGTATTCTTCCACCATTTGCGCCTGATCAGGTCCTCAAGTTAAAACAACTTACTGTGCTCACACTAGCTGAGACAAACAAGGTATTTATTCCTTGTAATTAGTCTTGTACCAGTGACAGCAGTGAATTCACAAGTTTGAAACAATGTAATTACATTATTGCTGTCATGGTCCAAATTAGGGGTTTTTTGTTTCAATACCAAAGCAAGTATGAATCGAATCATAATATGCTGATCTTATGATTAATGTAATACATAAATGATGTATTTATGAAGTTAATATAATTACGATGCAATAATTATTGAGTAATTGTAATTATAGGAAGTATGACAATTTAATCGATGTGAGATTAATATATTACCGTTTTGTCCATGTAAGATTAGAATGTATTAATACATGCAATAGAAACATGCAAGGGTTTAAAAAAATGAATCAGGCCTCTAGGCGTTTTCCCTTGGCTAGGCGAGGCGAGGCAAGGCAAGGCAAGGCGTAAGCCTTGAGGCGGAAAAAAAAAAAATATAATACAGTATTTATACAATATATATACTAAATACGTACAAATAGTACAATACAATATATATAATATACTACTATATATATAGCACAAGATTTTAGACATATATATATAATACAATATTTATATATATACTAAATATATACAAATAGTAAAATACAATATATATACTACTAGATATTCAAGCACAACAAGAACAGTGTCAAGGACACCGATATATATTATATATACACAAGTATAGGACAATCTTTTCCACTGAAAAAGGACGCTTTTTACTGTAGAAACAGCTGGCCCTTTGGGTCTATGAATAAAAAAAGTACAAATTTTAGGTTGCCAGTCCTTTCTCTAGAAAAGAACTAACCATATAAACAATAAGAATAGGCCTTCGCCTCACCACCGCTCACCGACTAAATACGCCCCCTGCCTGAGAAGTACGTTTTATTCAAATCAATTCTCATGTTCGGAACCCCATTGCCTTGACTTGAGGCGTATGCCTTGAACGATTTTGAAAACAATGGAAACATGTATTATTCAAGTAGGTGATGAAAATAAAAAGAAGCTCCGATTGAACTGAGAGGATTAGGTGATTACAATGATGTAATCAGTTTTTTGGCTAGATCACAGGAAATGCATTAGGTTCAACAAAAATATGGAACGGTTACAGTTGTTAAAATCTTGAATGATCACCACATTTAAGGACGGTGATGTATAAAAAATGTACTCTCCAATGACAAAAGACATTTGGAGAAGTAAGATAAATCGTTCCGAGGTACAAGTTAGATTATGATTTTTATGTCATAATGCATATAAAAATGGAAGATTGCAACAATGAATTGAGATTTGGTCAAGGATAATGTATCATAAGATACAAATAGAAAACACGATATTATGTAAATATCAAATTGTTAATTAAAAGGGATTCGGTGACATGTTATGTTTTTAAATATTATATTTGAGGTGGTAATGTCAGTGAAAAACATGCTTCACATGTATATGTGTATATATATAAGAAAATTCTATTTCTATTATTTGTTCCTGCCAACTTAAAACATAACACACAATCATGAGAAGAGAGAGAAAGGGAAGAACTTGAGATGAAGAAAAAAGGAAAGGAAGATCAAGAGAAACCTATACGAGTATAGTACGGAAACTGAAAACAGGGCTTAGGGTTGTGATCTTCTTGAGTGGAGAAGTCTTTGGTAGCTTTGCACGTGTGTTTTGGTGATTGTTCGCATAATTGTGAAAAGCGCGCCTAGGCGTTGAGGTGCATAAGGCGCAAGCTTGTGGGCTTTTTACATGTCAAGGGAGGTGTATTGATGAGGCGCACTGAGGCGCTGGGCCTAGGGCCTAGGCGCGACTTATAAAGATTTCCATAAAACCAGTCAAACAAACTCTAATATAGAATAACTTTCTTATCTCTTAGACTTCTACAATAAAGAGAGTTATTAAATAAGTCAAACCCTAATATTAATCAAGTCATATAACCTCCTAGACTTCTACAAGAAAGAGTTATTAGATAAGTCCTAACATTAAATAAGTCTTCAATTCTCATACCCTAGAACCCAGGGCTTTAAACCCTTCTCTCTTCTCTCTTATGGTTTCTACATTGGAGGCTTGTACGTGTTGCATTATAGGCTTATACTATTCAAGACATTATTAAGATATGTTCAATATTATTACTTTTTGGAAATTGAAATTGAACTGTTCTATAGAATGCTATTGGAGTTGTGTATAGCTATGTGTACATGTATATATATACTTTTTTTTTGTTAAGATACGCCTTGCATTTCTGAGGCTCGCGACTCACGCCTACACCTTGTGCCTACGGGATACGCCCCAGGGACCCTTTCCGCCTAAGTGTGCCTTGAGCTTTTAACACCTTTGATTGTTTGGAGAATCTCGATAAGGTGATTATACGTATTTTAAACCGATATGAAAATGATCTTATAGCCATACCATAATCCCACATGCATTCATATGGATAAGGTTATGTGTAGTTCATTCTTTCGGATATGAAACAATGATGATCAGTGGTTTACGACCGCAAACCAATTCATTTGAGTTTGGAATCGTTAAAGGACAGTAGAAAAGAGGATTGACGGACCCGTAAATGCACCGAGTGGGGTTAAAATAGCAGGGTCATGATGTCGGTCTGTGTTATCAAACTAGGGATATCGAAAATTACTGGATAGCAAGCACACGTTACAGATGGTCGCATTTATATGTTTGAATGATAAATGCATGTTGAACTTTTTTATGTGAATGGCATTGATTTGGTTTTAGTGAAAATTGCAAGTCGTATAATCACCCAACAATCTTTTTGATTGAAAATGTATTCATATATCTCAAGTTGAGGAAATGAACTCATATTGAGCATTGAGATATTATGGAGCTTAAGGCCACACGCTAGGTTAAACATCGGCACACGAATGTCGATGGAATTATATTATGATATTTTAAGAAGGTTTCGCTATAATGTTATATATTTTGAAACGTCCATGGTATGACTTTGTTGTATTTTGAAATATTTGAAACGAAAATTGCTTCTTCTACTTAATACCAATATGCTGCAAAAGTTTTTGGTATTGTGACACCTATTGTTGTAGGGGTGTTGCATTTTTCGGTATTAGAGTTGTTTTTGAGGGATATCATTGTAAATATCCTAAACACAAACAATTCAAGTCAATGCATCAAAATTAGAACAAAATGTGAGACACTTGTATACATCGGGTATCGAGGTATTAGGCATTGTTAAAATATAGTTAGTAAGTCTTTTAATTGGGTAGGCTTGGAACTAGCAAATGAGGAAAAAACTCGAGAGAATAGTTGAGTTGCAGAATTTTAGGATGTTCGCTTAAGATCCATGGATGCAACATAAACATTTCCCTGGATTGTCACGACCATGCATGAATTTAGGCATAAATTGGCTTGACCGTTCTATGTATAAAACATGCCGAAATGACATGATTTGATCCCTAATGCGTTGTACAACAATAAGATGCTAAACCTAATGCTACAAAAGCTTAAATAAGAAGTAAATATGGTCAAGAAGTACCGTATATTGGGGCATAATAAAGGTTCAAAATGGCGTGAGGTGTGGCGGCGAGCTCAAGCACGCCATGGTGAGGACACGACATTTTTCAAGGCGTGACATAAGGCGGCAAATTTGTGTAAAATCTAAAGATAAAAGTATAAGAACACAAAAGTTAAAAAAAGAGAGAATTAATTAATAAGGAAAAATATTGAAAAAAAGTCATGCCTTGAAAAACGTGCATTGTGGCATGCCATGGCGCGTCTTAAGGTTCCATGGCTTGAGGCATGCCTTACACAAACACTACATATCTCATGGTAACAACGATGACGTGTCTTATTCCATGACGTGTCTTATTCCATGACGTGTGTCTTGGCGTGCCTTTTTGAACACTAGGCATGATGTAAGAGGAAGTATATGGGTACACATGGAAACTCATCCATTTGAGGTTTTGATGCCTCAAAAGGTTTTTAATGTTTTATTGAATTGCATAAATTCCAAAGTTGTCATACACAGTTGCGATTAAGTATCTTGATCATAATGTTGTGATCTTGAATGATAAGCATGAATGGACATGCGAGGCAATGAGGATAGCAAGAAGTTCAAGAGTTTTCAAGGATGACGAAGAGTTGCTAATAAACCTAAAGATGGTCGTCAATTGTTGAAGAACCAAGCTCCAGGCTTAAACAATCCTTGGGAGTGAGGTTTGAAAGGCTCCCAAACTTTGTTAAAAGGATATAACTGATGACAATCTGACCATACTCTGAGATCACCCAAAGACCGAATCTCCTTTTTGATCTTCTACTTGGATGATATCATCGCAACTAGAGATGATGATAGAAGAGATGAGATAGAAGTTGAAGAAGAGTTAGGTCAAAGAATTTGAAATTTAAGACGTAGACCAACTAAGGTACTTTCTTGGGATAAAAGTGGCAATTTCAAAAAGAGGTATTATGGTTTCACATCGAAAATATATTCTTGATCTCTTGAAACAAGTTGGAATAAGTTGTCGCAAACTGTTGAACACTCCAATAGCGACTAAGTCCATGCTTGGGGAAACAAAAGATGGAACTTCGGTTGGTACCAACGGCTAATTGGAACGTTGATTCATTTAACACATACACGTCCTTATACTCCTTCTGGCATAAGTATGGTAAGCCTATTTATGTTCTTCCCAAGAGAACACGTTATAGATGTATATAAAATCCTTTTAGTATCTAAAACATACTCTTCTCCTCAAGGAAAATGAGAAGAGAGGGATTTAAATGTATACAAATGCAGATTGGGGGAGGTTCGATAACTAATAGGTCAACTTCTGGGTGTTACATCTTTCTTTGGGGCAACTTGTTTCCTTGGAGAAGTAAGAAGTGAAGTGTAGTTGCAAGCAATGATGAGGCAGAGTTCAAATCAATGTATTAGGGTATATGTGAAGTTCTTTGGCTAAACAGAGTTCTGATGGATCTTAAACAACAAAAGATCTTCCAATGGAACTATAACAAAGTAACCATTTGCACAATCCAGTTTAACATGATCAAACAACATGTGTTGGGATTGGTAGATACTTTAGGAGAAGATGGAGGAGGGGACAATTTTACTTCATTTGTACGTGCAACACAACAAATTGTGATGTACGGAGACGGGGTGTTGTACAGATGGTTTAAGTAAACTTTGATCATAAAACTGAAGCATTACTTAGATGGTTTGGTCATATCCAACATAGATTGTTGAATGTGTTGATAAGAAGGGTGATGGTAGATTGGTGTCTAGGGTAAGGCGTAGAATAGAGAGGTCAAGGAAGATCAAGATCAACATGTGGGGAATTGGTCAAGGGAGATATGTAGGATTGAGTGGCATATAAGTAGGAAGCTTGGAAAGACCCTATTGATGCTTTTGAGTCTTGATTAGCTCTTGTACTTCTTAAAATTCTATGGGTATGATTTCAGCCTACCTAAACTAGCTTGTCATGACATGTTTTTCCTTTTCAAATCTTTGGAGGCTAAATAAATTATTATCTTTTTCTTTTTAGTGCCAGGTTGCTTTCGTATGTTCTTGGCTTTTATTTTCTAGTTCATGGGTCTTTTTCAGGTACTCCCGTATGATGTGCTAATGCAGGAATTGGATGTTGTAAATGTCCGTGAGCTTGAAGATTTTCTGATCAATGAATGCATGTATGTGGTATGTACTTTCCATGACTATAATCACATCGAGTCATATTGTCTTCTTGAGTGAATAACCTGTCAGTAGTTTTAATCAAGCTTATTACGTGTTTGAAGGTTTATCTTCCTCTAGGACTTATTTATTCTGCATGTAATATTTCAAGCCTCTCTCTCTCTCATACATGATTTTATAAAAAGGGAGTTGCTAACTTTGTATTTTACTTGTTTCACATTTGGATAGGGTATTGTTAGGGGCAAGCTGGACCAATTTCGAAGATGTTTTCAGGTGACATTATATCTATCTTGTATAGTTCACTTTTGGTTATTTCTCAACGAGTTATTTTTCTTTATCATTAAAATAAAATACATTTTTGCCCTTGTTCTTTTTTCATGTTCTCCATTTTGGTCCCTATAGTTTTTCTATTGTGGTTTGCATTTTCTCTGCTGTTTAATTCTCTATAATCAATATACATGCGCATGTATTATCTTTCTCTTTCACTAGCACCACACAGATGAGTAAGGGTTGGTGCTATGTCGGATGGTCCCATCATTCAACAATTCTCACACCATTTTCTCTATGACATCTTTCTGCGTTGGTGAATTCTTGTATGTCATAACATTGATAGGTTTGTGTCCTTTAACCGAATCCTTGAACTCATTTAGTAATTGCAACAACTCCTAAGTGCCATGTGTGGTCTGCAGAGGGAGCTCATCAAACATAGGTTTAATTTGAGCCGTATATGTAGGGGATCCATGTTGTATCCTATTTTATATTTTACCTTCAGAAATTACCTTAACAGAGAGGTGATCCCATGCAAATGGTAGTAATCATCTCCGTGTTTAGACGACATGCTTAACTCCTTGAAGTTCCAAGTGATATGCCCTTGAGTTGCCAGCCATTGAACACTTGAAGCCGTCTCACAACCCCCAATAGGCTATACTTGCATTTTCCGCTGAAATTGCTCAGACAGGTTGTTGCATACCATTTCTTGACCATTCGCCACCATAATGCATACCGGGTTAATCAACTTAAGCGGACAACCGAGTCTTTTGATCACTGCATATCCACAAAGTTGTTTATATTGCCTTGAGTCAATGAGGTTATGAATTGGGTTCTTATATTTGCCTATTACCCTTGTTGTCTGATGTATTGATCTAGAGAGTCCCCTCATAAGCATTTAAAGAAATGGTAGGTCCTTTGTCCCATATTCTTCAACACAATTGAAAAACTCCATAGAGACCTTCTATGGAAGTCCTGCATCACAATCGAACTTGCATTGATGGTCTGGGAAAAAACTTCTCATCTTACCATAAACATAAGTTTTTAGCTCTCTTTTCATTTATCTCAGCATCTGACGACCTTCTGGTTTTAGGCTGGAATGTTTTGGGTCTAAAGTAGGCTGGATTCGAGTTGACGCAGGTGGTGTAGTAAGTAGTGGAGATTAGGTCTAAATTGGAGGTTTTTGGGTTGATGCAAGAATAAAATTCATGGGTTTATTATAGCTGGCTTTGAAGTTTTGGTGGCATTATGGTAAGATTCCTGCAGTGATTTTGGGCCAAACATGCACAGAGGAATTATAGTTTTGTCTTCCAAACCACTTAAAAAACAACTTAATGCATACTCCTCGGATAATGTCACCTTATGTGGCAGCACATCAAATTTTTTAAGGTAGTCTTGTAAGGATCCATATAGAATGAGTCCTTTGAGGTCTGCCATAGGGTCTTTATAAACTCTTTCTCCAAACCTCCCCTTGATTGCCTCAACGTAATCTTCCAATGAAGGTTCATCTGCTACACCCGTTTTCTTAAGAAAAGATTGATGCTATTTGTCTTCCATATGAATTAAAACAAGCTAGATTTTAGCATTGTTTGGTGTGAAATCGATTAGAAAAATTCGTTCACAACAAAATAGCTACCACCATCAAACTTGTGTAGTTCGATTTTATTGAGTCTTGAGGCTTGTCGGTCCCCAGTTCCACGAGGTCGGTTTAAGTTCACGAATGGAGCAACTATTAGAGGTGTTTGGTTACCTCATGAGTGAGAAGAAAAAAATGGGGCATTTGCTAGAGGCTTCCGGTTACCCGGTTGTCGAGAAATAACCGGGCTTTGAATTCCTTTAGTTCATTGAGCTTTGAGCATTTCATTTTGTTGAGTGGTTGTAATCTTCATCAAATATCTACTCCTGTTTTTAACTTAACTGTTCGCGGAACATGTTTTTCACTATTAACTGTTCTTGAACATGTTTTTCACTATTAACTGTTCTTGAACATGTTTTTTGTAACATCCCGTTCCTGGGGGTATCGTCCTTTGCCCTTAGTACAAGTGTATGAAAGAAACTTCATATCTTAAACTTTTCTTTCATTATAATAGAGTTATTACAAATGTGGAAATTTACAACTTATAATATTCTAACATCTTAGAATAGCAACACTTCAGCTTGTTCCTACTCCTTGATTCCTGAGATACATACATGAATACGTAAGCTTTAAGCTTAGTGAGTAGTTATAGTTTCATGATAAAACAATCTTTCCAAATAGTTAACATGATTCTTATAAACTTTCATGTATAAGAACATTTCTTTGAGATCTCATGGTCACATGTTAAGTAAACCAACTTCTCACAGGTTCTTTAACCTCTGGTCCACATAAGGGCTGCCCAATAAGATCTGTTTGCAAGACGTACCTTCTTTCTATATCCCGTACATTGGATATTTAAATGGTTATACTTAACATGTATAAAAACTTTCATATACCACAGTGTGCATCATGACATAAAAGGTGTACTTTGCCACATAATCATAACATAACTTTTACAAGAAGATATGGCAATACTCTTTCATGCATAAAACATTCATTTATATATATATATATATATATATATATAGCATGTATGTATCTCAATAAATCTCATAACGTACTCATCTTGATTATGCCTAGCTTTTCCCTTAATTCCTATCTTCAAGCTTGATTAGGTTTAAAGAGAGAGATTTCTTATTTTTGGTATGAAACTAATGGTAACACTTCAATCACTATTTATAGGTAAATTCATTGCATTAGCTACATATTCTACTTGCTCCCAAAATTGTACTCTTACGATAACCTCATTTTTGAGGATAAGAGAATCTTGACACCTCATGCTTAATATAAAAGAATCTTGACACCTCATGCTTCTAGCTTTTATTTGTCCCGCTTCTAGCTCTTGCTTGTCATCATGAATTTTGCCAACACATGCTTCTAGCGTTGACAACTCATAACTAGCTTGCTTTGTCATAAAGAGTAGGCTTGCTTTCTCATAAGATTTTTGTGGCTCATGTTGTTTGTTTATAAGTAGCTTTGTAAGCTACTTGTAAGCTACTTGCCTTATAAATATGATAGTTAATAAATGCTACAACTGTTGGACTCTTTTAAGAGTACTTACTTTACTTACAAAATCTTGTATTTAAGGCTTAAACATTGAGATTTAGCAAATAAAGAAACTAGGGTGTTACAATTCTCCCTTTCTTATAAGAATTTCGTCCTCGAAATTTTACTCAAGGATGTGGGTACTTATTCCTCATTTCTGACTCGGCTTCCTATGTTGTCTCTGATCCATGAGAATTGTCCCAATGAACAAATACCAATGATACCTCTTTGTTTCGAAGTTTTTTTTAATTTTATGCTCAGTGTTAACTATGGGTTCTTCTACGAATTTAAGTTTATCATGAACCGAGATTTCTTCAACCTCGTTTCCATAACATCAAATAAGTCACCAACTAGAGATTGATTGCTCTGACCAAACGATACATGAAAGAGTAAGAAAAATTACATAAAAGGAAGGAGAAGAAGAATCACAGAGAAAGGAGTTGTTCTCTTGTGGAGATAATATTTCATTCACCATATCAGAATAGTATCAGGGAAATTAGATACAAATGTATATTACAGAATAAAAGTTGTGATCGAACCCACATATGCCTCTTATTTATATCCACTAACAAAACGACCTCAAATATGCTAAAACAACACTCAATTTCTCTTGTATCATTCTATTTACAAATTGAGATGAGGGGATAGGGTTTTTTATATAGCTATGGAACGAGATGGATAGTACGACTACCATGAACTCCTCGTTTTCATCGGGTGCTCAGAAGGTAACCATCGTAAACTCCCAACTGCTGTTTTCATTGGACTGTTTTTGGGTCACTGGAATTGCAGACGGAGTTGTGAAGAAGGGAGCGGCCAGAGTTGGTCTCACTGAACATTTTCATGAAGTTCTGGTTGAATACAATGATGATGAAATCCAGATTTTGAAGTGTGTATATATGATACATATGTATATATATAATAAATATAATATAAAAATAATATAATTAGGTCATATATAAAATGATATAGTATAATATTTTTTTTTTCAAAATTTTTAAAGGAAAATTATGGAAATGGGTAAAAAAGCATCACTGCCCCTTACTTAACGGATATAACTTATAAGTTATCAGCTGTTTGGGAGGGGGACCAAATCTGAGCGAAATTGTACAACACGATGGCGAATCTGTGATAAAACCTCTAGGGACCCAAACCGGGAATATCGTAATAAAGCAGGAACAAAAATGTAATTTATTCTTTTCATCATCTTAATCATTATTGTACAGTCTAATCCTCCAGATTGTTGTAGGTGCAATTTGCGGCAGGGAGGGATCTAAGGCCTGGACAATTGGGGAGCATGATACACACATTATCAAACTGGTAAGCCTAGAATTGTTTTCTGACTGTTCTTTCTGCATTTGGTACTCACTTCACCCTGCCCTTTTATTTGTGCTGAAACCTTGTTCATGGCGTTAAATTTACTTCAAGAGCAGAGCATCTAGTTACTCTTTTAAACTAAGAAGAATTTAGAGGCTATGAACCAAAGACTCATGCCTGAATTTGAGATCATGTGATACGTGTACTGGAATTTTACTCTATCTTTGTTCTGTTATTAGATTCCAATGTTTGTGATGATGGCCATGGAACAAGGTCATAGACCGGTTACTTATACTTCAGCTCGTCGTTTATTAGTATGATTTCAGAGCTTGTGGTTTTTTTTTTCCCGACACAATACACTAGCAGGGTTTCCTGTTAAGGCACATACACCTTAGCAATGAGTTGAGATATTGGTTCGGAGGAACAATTTTTCTGTGAACTTCCTACAATCTGATAGACTTCAGAGTATAAAGACATATTCGAGAAGGAAAGAGAGGAGGGCAGATTAATAAGATAAAGATAAAGCAAGCCTTGGATAAGTCATAAGTCCTCAAGTTTACATATAACTATCTTATGTTTATCTTAATTGTTTTATTTGTTTTTCTTTAGGATCCGTGTTATTGTAGGAGTCTTTTACTTATTAGTTTAAATACCTTCATTGTTTACCTTTTTGGAATATAGATCAATTTATTATAATTCAATTCTCTACAATTGAATAGGTTGAGACTACAGCCTCTCTAAAGCTGTAGGGTTTTAATTCTCTAATCTTGGCAACCTTTTTTATCGACTCTTATCAAATTGGTATCATAGCCTACCGCAACCGTTCTGGATTAGTAATCGTGTTACTATCCACGAATTACTGTTCACGATCACTGTTCATTATTCACGAATCATTGTTCATGAATCACTGTTCACGATCACTGTTAACGATTACTATTCACGCGATAATAACTTGATCAACAACATTGAGGATGGACGAGGTGGAGGGAAGCTTGGGAACGGTCCAAGCGGAGGTGAACTCGCTGAAGGACGACATGCAGAAAGTGATCAAACAAATGGAAACAATGTTGATATTGCAAGAAGAAGCGTATAGGAGAACGGAGAAGAGTGGGGGAGAGGATGAAAGCGAAGACAATAGACAACCAAAAAGGCGGACTATCGCGTAGACAAAAACTACGATACTGGTCGGTTTCTTGCGATAAGGGGGAGGAAACTAGAGTTACCTGTGTTCGAAGGGACAAACCCAGACCGTTGGATATTGAGGGCTGAAAGGTATTTCGCTCTTAATAAACTAACCAATGAAGAAAAACTAGGAAGTCTCGATCATTGCTTTTGAGGGTGACGCCTTGCTGTGGTTCCAGTGGGAGAATAAGAGGAGACCCATTAGGCTATGAGAAGAATTGAAAACATTATCGCTTCATTAGTTTAGACCAGCGGGAGAGGGATCTTTATGTGAGCAATTCTTGGTCGTTAAGCAAGACGGCACAGTGGCAGAATACAAAAGGTTTGTTATGTTGGCAGCCCCGTTAGAAAGGATTCCGGATGAAGTTTCCGTTAAGTTCAATTCTTAAATGATTTGAGTCCACAAATCAGGGCTGAAGTCCGCACCCTCGTACTGGTGGGATTGGGAAAGGCCATGGAACTAGCTTAGTGGATAGAATAAAACAAACAAGATTTTAGCAAGAATAAATAACCCAAGAGGTAGCTGGTTGAACAAGTGTAATGGAGAAGGATCTGTGGGGAAGAAGGGATTTGTTTAACCCTCCAACAAGAGTAGTGGACAGAGAGGAAAATCTGTCTGGGAATTCAGAAGTTTGTCCAATCAAGACCTTCAACAACGTAGGGCTCAAGGTTTATGTTACAGGGGTGATGAGAAATATTCTTTGGGTCACCGATGCAAAAAGAAGGAGCTTAGCGTGTTGGTGGTTTAAGAGGCGGAAGAGTACAATGTCGATGAAGACGTGGAAATGGGGGAGATGACAAAATTGGCGGGGATAGAAACGGGAGAAGTGGAAGTATCATTGAATTCAATAGTGGGACTGTCAACAACGAAGACTATGAAGCTAGAAGGAGAGGTACAAGGCCAAAAGGTAGTTGTTTTAATTGACAGCGGGGCTTCCACAATTTTATAGCCACGATGTTAGTTGAGAAACTCGGGTTATCTACAAGAATCACAGAAGAATAAAGTCGACATTGCAACACAATTCTGACCAAGTTAAAGCACCAACTCTAGGGCAAAGTTGTCCCTAGTCTCCAAGGGACAACAACAGTTCATCTGCAACAGTTCAAAAAGGACGGGTATATTTTGGTTGGGACTTGGATTGCGCACCACTTTGGACTTCGAGCATTCCACTATAATTAAAGATTTTCAAAATGAGAGCATTGAATCCGCAACAAACGAATGGTTTTTGGGTACATCGGCTCCCTGTGCAATTCCCAGAGGACATTCAGACCGACATCAATTGAAGGTTGATTTTGGTTGGAAGCATAAAGAGTGTCGGCTTTGAAAGGGATTATCATCCCAATCGACATTGAAAGTTTTTGGTTTGTCTAGAAGAGGCTACAACGAAGGGCATACTAGTGGCTTATGTTTCTGAACTAATGTTGGTGGGAATCAAGGATTCAAGTTTGATGGGTTTCAAGATGAACCGAAAGGATTTACAGCTATGCTGTTACAACGTCAAAATTTGAAATAGCGGTCAGGACCGTGATTTGATATAGCGGTTATCGCGATGGTAAACCGGTGGTATAACGGTCCACATATAGCGGTTCATGTAATCGTTACAATCATATATAAATGTATGAATAGATGCATAACATAATATATATTTTAAAGTTGAGCATAAGAACAGGTGAATAGAAGAGATGAACAATCAATATTGGAAGACAATGTTGTTGTGAAGAGAAGATGCAAACCATAGACTAGAATAGAAGAGATGAGAGAGGAATAGCAAGTTTACACACCAATATTGCAAATGAAAATCAGCCCCCTAGCTCGTAATCCCTTAATTGACTTCTCTAAACCTTTTAAAAGGCCAACTTAAAGCCCAACTCCTAATTGCGGTTTTAACACCTCTATTCCAAGTCAAAATTGCGGCCCAATAGCGGTGATTAGAGCGCTATTAGTGGAACCGCTATTTTCCACCATTATTTGATCTAGGACCGCTAACCGCTATAGCACTTCTATTTCACCGCAATTAACAGCATAGATTTACTGTCTTTGGAAGCGTATGGCAGAGCTCTTGGATTGGGGCAACAACAATTCTTTTTGTTTCTCTTACGTTCACTAAGAACCCGCACTGCCACTATTATCACGACCACCAGTAGTCATTGATGTAAACTATTGGCATCAATTTCTTTTGATTTTTTGCCACCTTGAGGACAAGGTGGAACTTTGGGAGGTGGGTATTGATATACCCCCGGAGGGATGCTATTAGTTACGTGGGCTAGGAGTAAACGAGTAGGATGGGTAGTTGTTCTAATAAGGATGTAATCATAGCAGTGAATAGGGGCAGGGGCAATTTCGGAATTGATAGTATTCTTTACAAGGGGTAAGAAAGGAAAAGTAGCAGGAGTAATTGGTTAAATAGGTGTGAGGGGTTTTGGGGAGGGCATCTGATTTGTAAACACTGTTTTGGCATGAGCATCGGGAGACCCCAACTTCTCGAATTGTTGGAAGCTATTAATCCTTCAGTTGCAATATCAATTTCATTCTGTTTTCATGTTAGTGTGTATCAACCTCCTCCTATACGTATGTTCTATGTTATTCTCACACTTTTCACAAGCCTAAGCTCTTGATGGAAACAGCCGCTCTACTCCTTGGGGTAGAGGTCAGGTCGGTATGCATCTTGCCCTCCCCAAAACCCACCTCCAGAGTGGGATATACCGGGTTGGTTTGGTTTGGTATAGTTTGGTTTTACTAGTACTTCTTTGACATGTTTTGCGAATTCCATAGGTTAAGTACATCAGATAATTTACTTATCTCGATTCAAGAGAAGATTAAATGGGCCGACACCATGAGTGATCTGGACAAGAAGCATAAAAAAGAAGCTGATGAAAGGATGGAAGAAGTGAAAAAGGCACTCTCCCTCAAGGTCAGTTGAGTTTTATTTTTACATTGTTTTTGTTTCTTGTTTGTGTGTGTAACATGTACCTTTCATCTTTTAGGGTCATATTTGCATGTGTATTCATGTTTTCTTTTGGTTTCAAGATTCTTCTTCTTTTATGTGAGAACAAATGAAGACGTGATTGTGGTTCCCATTTATGTGATTCGAGAACCGAGATTAGACCCATAACATAGGGAGCATTGAGATTAATGATGAAATAAATACTCTTTAGAGCGCTTGCCAATTCAGGGTTCAGCAACTTTGAGTCTACGAAATTTGTGGAAAATTTCTAGTAAAAACAAATTTTGTACAAGATGACATTTTATGTAGGCATGGGAATGGGACGGAGATGTTAGGTCAAACGTTACATACGTAATACGCACAACCCAAAAACAAGAGAAGAACACAATAATTTACGTGGTTCACACGATCAGATTGATCGTGCTAGTCCATGGGGGCAACTAGGGTTTTCTTTATTTAGGTGCTACAATGTTTACAAGTACAATGAGATTAATATATATAGACAAACATAATT